>NC_071467.1:33451111-33571111 GCF_028500815.1 Rissa tridactyla | reverse complement strand
TTAGTTTATCGTTTTATGCTGTCTTCAATTAAATGTCTATAAACACAGTGATGGCTTTATGACATTGTCCATCAATAAAGACTATCAGATTTTGCATGAGAATATGTAATTTTCAGAAAAAATAATGACCTTTTGACTTCTATGTGCCCTGTTGTACACATGATATATACGCCATGTTTAGACTTCAGTTTTTATCCCAGATCCATTTGATTTTAATCTTGCAGACTAATTAAGACAGTGGCCATATTTTATTTAACATAATTCAGATAGACTACCATCTAGGATTTTTTGATGAAACTATCAAATAGTGATATATTCTGTAATAATAGTAAGATATAACAGGTGCACGTCTCTAAAAGTATTTAGAAAATATATTATTTTAATTGTACTAAAACAAATTGAAAGTGATATCAGAACAGTTTATTGCATATCGATTCAGTATTTGATTATTTTACCATTTCAAGGTTGTTTTTTTCCCTAAGACAAAATAATGCATACATTAAAATTAAATTAAACCATTCTGCAAAACGGATGAATACTAAAAAAACATAGGCTCTCATTTTCTTCAGGGACATTGAATAATGATACTTTCACTCTTCATATTTATGAATTACGGTATAGTATACACAGTGGCAGCATATGGAGGTTGAATCATTTTCTGCACAGCTGTGCCCTGATATTGCTGTCGACAGCTATGCATTGTAAAAAAAAATTAGTATTCCAGTTCTTAAGGCTATACCGAATATCTTTTCAATATGTTTTTATTGGAAAAGTGTATATTATATGATTTTTTTTTCCTCATATGCCATGTAAGCTGAAGGTGGTTAAAGTACCATTTAGCTGAAATGTAGTTAGCATATTTTCTAAGTAAAATTTGGACTGGGGAAGGAAATAGTTCATATGTAAAATCCAGCTAACGTGAACATCCATGTTTCTATCATTCTTCATATTCCAACAGAGGGAATACATGAAACATGGGCAAATTTGTGTTTGCTCAGTGCTTCACCAACATAGGTTGGTGAAAATCATAAACATAATGTATGCTCCTTCCAGCCAGCCTAATATTCTTCTGAGCCTTTGTGGAGGTGCCTGCTGTAAATTTTTCTGTCCCATGAGGCCATGAGCTGAATTCATTTTGTGTTTGGTGTATTCTCACAAGTTACAAGTTGGCAGACACCAGATGGTGCTAGGGAGACAACTGTCAAAAATCTGTGCAAACTTAAGTCAAACAGGAGTTAATAGTGTCTGAGGTTGTGCTGTTGAGTAGGTGTCTGCTGTTCGGTCGGCAGATCTTCCTTTTGTCATAAAAATATCCTTGCAAGTATGTCTTCTCAGGCTGTTTCTGTCTCTTCAATGCAACTCGAATGATTCCATATTGGGTTTCCTATTATTATTTAGCTAGGTAAGCAAAAATATGTCGAAAAGTAAGTAAATGTATCACTACTGTTCATTAGTTAACTGTTTCCTTCACATCTTTGTATTTTAAGCTTTAGCTGAGTGAGGTAGGATAAGCAAGTTGCTCTTGTGTAGGCTACGTACAGCATGTATGACAACATATACACGTAGCAGTCGTTCTTAAAATTTTCTCACAAAATTTCTATCAGTTCCTTTCTACCAATTCCTTCTACCAATTATATGAAAAGACTGATTTTTTTTTTTGAGAAAAAAATAAAGAAGAAAAAGGAAGGCCTGCTACACTGGATATCTTGCTTTTATAATATTACTTTGAAAATGTTTAATCTGCAGCACTTACACTCTGGAATTTTGGGCATCTTACATGAATCAGAAGAGGTTTCTCAGTAGCCTGCATCATAATAGCTGTGCGTTATATGCTGTCCAGTTGTGGGGTACACTCATTTCAATTAAAATGTTTCATTAGACAGAGGCCATGGGTGGGAAATTACCTCAAGTAATAGAGCCCTTTCTCAGCATGTGAGAGGCAGAGGGATCGATGCCCACATTCTCCAATGCTTTTGGTGAGGCACTGGAACAGGTTGCCCAGAGAATCTGTGGATGCCCCATCCCTGGAAGTGTCCAAGACCAGGCTGGATGGGGCTTTCAGCAGCCTGGTCTACTGGGAGGTGTCCCTGCCCAGGGCAGGGGGGTTGGAACTAGGTGATATTTAAGGTTCCTTCCAACCAAAACCATTCTGTGATTCTATGCTTCTATGATATCATTTCTTGTAAAGCCATAATCCACCTGAAATAAACATATCCTGAAAAGTAACTGACGTTGCTGGACAAGTCTTTTTTTATAAATGCTATGCCATGTCATACAGGCTATCAGATTTACTTCCTTCTGTTGAGGATATGAATCTTTCCACCCAATGCCATATGCATCCATTTGTACCAGAGGACTTTTTGCCTGTAGTATATGATTACATTTGAAACTGGATTTGGTAGTTCTTCTAGACTCCTCATTGCAATTTGGGTTTTCTGATACTAGAAACAGCTATAACTTCATCTGATAGTAAAATAATATTTTCTGGCTAAACATGTAAGGGAGCTGGGGAAGGACGAAATCAGCTGGGTAGTTTTTGTTGAGTTTCTTGTTTTTTCTTCAAGTGTATGTCTTCTCTGAAAACTTGTGCATGAGAAGAGAACGTTTTTATGGAGAGAAGCTTTCATAAGATGAAGTCAGCATTCTTGTATCTCTTTGTGATTCTAGAAAAGCAGTTATCAGGAAAATTTATGATATAGATGTTGGTTCTAGTATAATAAAAAATTATATTTATTATATCTATCACCTATTGCCAGAACAGTAGTTTCTGTATACCAAGAGAGTCCAGGTAATGTGAGGTATTTTGGGGTCCTCATATCACAGAGAGTGGATTAAATAATACTGTAACATTTTTTACTTGGTTGCAGCCCATGAACCATCTTTATTTAAGGCGATACATCTAAATTTAATTACATTACATGTGGAATGTCTGTCAGAGTTGGGAATGACAGTAGGTATCCGTACATTCTGGACGTCAGGGAGCTGATATCTCAGCATATGCACTTAATTTAAACAGACACTCAAGTAACTGTGTTTTACACTTACAAACAGCCAGTACCTGAGAACAGTCTCCTGTACAGGGAATCCTTGTAAATGTGACAGGAAGCTGTACTGTACAAGTCATCTTTGTTTCTCTCTATTAAAAAGTCAGCACTTTCTAATGGAAACCACATGGTGCTATGGTTGTTTTGTTATCTTAAGCACAGAAAAGAACTTCAATATGTGCTGACAAATGAGAACTCTTTATGCTAGTATATGACAACCACAAGAAGACTGTGTCTTTAAGAAAATTGAATGATATAGAATCGTTGAATGATAGGATTATAGGAAAATCAATTTGGAAGGGATGTCAGAGGTCTCTGGTCCAACCTACTTCTCAAAACGGGCTCAGATATGAGGTCAGAATAACTTGTGCAGGGCTTTACTCAGCCTAATACCACCTCTTCTGGTGTGTGACTCTCCTCATGAAGATTCTCCATTCTAAAGCTGCCTTGTTCCAAGTAATGTCTGTTGCCTTTCATTCTCTCACCATGCACTATTGCAAAGAGCCTGACTCCATCTTAATAACCTCCCTGTAGTTACTGGCAGGCTGCTGAGAAGCACCTCCAAAGCCATCCCTTCTCCAGCCATAACAAGCCCGGGTCTGTCTGCCTCTGCTCACAGGGCAAGAGCTCCAGGTCCCTGACAGTGGCCCGCCAATGAACTCATTCCATTTTGTTTTTTTTTTCTGCTGGGGAACGCAGAACTAGACACAGATGTGATCTCATGAGTGCTGACTAAAGAGGGATAGTAATTTCCGAGTCTTCTACCTGTGCTCCTGCTAATACAGCCCAGAATGCTGTTGGCCTTTTTTTGCTAGCTGGGCACAGTTCTGGCTTGTGTTCAACTTGCCAAAAGCTGCAGGTCATTTCCAGCAGAGCTGCTCCTCAAGCAAACCATCCCCAGCCTCAGTGCAAGGGGTTGATTCTTCCTTCCTAGGTGTAGGACTTGGCCTTTGTCCTTCTAGAATATCGTAAGGTTCATGTCTGTCCATTCCTTCAGCATGTTCAGATCCCACTGAATAACAGCCCTGCTCTCAACTCTTGTTGTCTTGTCCCTCCGGTTTGGTGTCATCTAGAAACTTGATGAGAGTGCACTCCATTGCCTTCTCTGGGTTGTTGATTAAGAAATTAAAGAGGAGAGGTCCCAGTACAGACTCCTGTGGTACTACAGTGGTTACTGTCCTCCAGTTAAAGGATGACCCAATAACCACTACCCCATTAGCCCAAAAATTCAACCAGTTTTTATCTATCTAACTGTACATCTATCCAGACCATAATGACTTAACTCAGATATTGTGGGAGGCAGTGTTGAAAGCATTGCCAAAGTTGAGGCAAATTATATCCTTGGTAGTACACAAGGATTGCTTAAGGGACCTGCAAAACCTCTTTGCCGCACTTTTCATCACAACTATAAAAATAGAAACAATTTTCAGGCAAAGATTTAGACTTTGACAGTTAGCAGTTTGTTATTTAAAATAGATACTGAAGAATAAAGGTGAATGTGGAAGAGTTCTAAAGGAGATAAGCATGCAGGATAAATAACTGAAGGAAAAAGACCTTGGTGCCTGAAAGACATAAATAATTTAAATACTTATGGAATCTTTTGAATTCATACTGGTGTGATTCATCTCTAAATTCACCTCTATATTTGGGAGTCTGCCTGTAGTTATCAACATATGGGGAATGTGCTTGTGCTGCCATGAAGAGACAAAATGTTTAATGGCAATTAGAATGATTTTTCTCATTCTTAAGTAGACACTTATGTCAGCTGAATAGCTAGATGTCCAAATAGCTAGATGTTCAGAACATTTCAGTTCAGTTTACTGACTAGGTCTCCAATGGATATGAAGCTTAGTCATCTAATACACATAGAATCATAGAATCATAGGATCTTCATGGTTGGAAGGGACCTTTGAGATCACTGCATCCAACCATACACACACCAAAAAAAAAAAAAAAGTTGGTACTTATGTGAGAAGTATAAACTAAAAGGCATATTAAAATACGTGATTAAAAATATTTCCTACTAAGGTTAAAATACATAATTTAGGAATAGTATTTTAGTGAACTAAAATACTATTTTACTATGGAGACATTTGTCAGTGTGCTGAAAAAATTAAAGTGTGCATTGCCAATCAAATAATGGACACTTTATTATCTCTTCCTTATATTTTCCAGATGTTTGCTTCCTTGTTCAGTTTAACAGCTTTTGAGCTTTCCATTCAATTAGATGGTGGAATATGCAACACACCAATACCAAGGTGGACGACACTTGCCGGGATGTTTCAGCATTGATGAAATGCTAAACAGTATTGATTTGTTATATTTTAAAAGGATTCAGGAATTGTATTTGCCCAAAAGATTTTATTAGAGCCAACTAATTTTCAGTGTTAATCACACAATAATTAAAGGTCCATATGACTTCTGGGCATGATTTGTTAGCTTATGATTCCGGTAAAAAATGGTGGTTCCCCCAGCCACATTAGAAAGATGAAGGATTACATGAATCAAAGATTCATAAACCTAGTTATAGAGTGTCATCAGAAAATTAAGGACAGAATAAAAGATTATCTGTGATGGTTCAGAAGAAAAAGCAATGAAAGGAAGGGCAAACAGGACTATATCAAATTCATCACTTCTAGTTATGTGATGAGGGCACATCTTCGCATCTGCTCTGCCACAGTTCTGCCTACTAGAAACAAATAAGTAAAGGCTCATAATGTTTGCATAAAAGTTCTTCATTTTGGGTATGTGCTCACCAAAGGGTTCTTCAGAGTTATGTTGGCTTTGTTGTTTTTTTATTTTATTTTTTATTTAAACACAGTAGTACTTTTGTCAGAATCCTATTGCTGATTGCTTTAGTGAACTAAATACTAGACCATTACTCAGAAAATAAAATACAAAACATATTATGTAAAATACATAGGTTTTTTTCTGAGCATTTTTATTTGTATTACATGATTATGAGCAGCAAATAATGGTTACCTTAACCACAATTTCGATCCAGTTTCTGAAATTGTGTCTGTGTGCGTGTGTAAAATGTACATGTATTTATAAAGCTGTAGCTTTATAAGTAAGATAACTCTTATTTTATTTAGACCCATTTATTTTCAGAATCACAACTGTACCTGATAAACTCCAAATGTCCTAAAATAATTTGGATATTTTCCCACAGTTTGTTTACTACTTTATTTCTGTCTTATAAAGATGACTGACACTCCTAAAACCAGATTTTTTCATTTTCATAGTAAACATTTGGAAGGTTAACATGTGACTTCACTTGGCTACTTCTGAATGCTTATATTAAAATGAAAAAAAGAAACCAAAATACATAAAATTCCTGAATAGCCTACCCTAAACTTGGTATAAAAGTGAATTGATTGATTAACATTTATAATAATTATTTAATATTGCTGTTTATGTTATTTTTACAGTAGTTTGGTGTGTAATCTTACCTTGAGTTTTTATACTATGGTTTGTTCCTTTTATATAATTTTCTTATTGTAATTAATGTCATGTTCCTATACTGAGCCATACCGTCTTTGTAAAATAAAAATTCAAAGTTGCATCTTTAAGGTGAATGCTGAAACATTCTTGTGTAGAGAAATGACAGTATATTTAGTAGTAATCAATTTTTTCTTATTTCTAAAGTACAAGCATTACACAAAGATAACATGATTTGCCTTGCAAACATAGAATATGAACAAAACCTAATGATTATAAATTAGGAGCTGAACTAAGAAAGAGAACCTATCAAGTTTAAGGTACAAATTGGACAGTGGAGAACTGAAGTTATGAAAATATATAATGTTATTAACAAGAAAAATAAGGTATGTAAAATGTATTTTGCTTAAAAGATATTCTGTAACTGTGGTTTATTGACTGTGCACATACAAATTTATCCAAACCTCATTCTTTCTTTAATGTAGTCACTCTTTCAAGCAAAAATTTACCATCTAAGTTTTGTTGTTTTTCTTTATTCATTAATTCCAGCCAGGAGTATTTCTTATTTATTTGAGAGTGTGATGGTTGTTTATCAGAGTAGTTTTTATCAATATACATGAGTATCCTAGATTCGTCAACTCTTTTTACCAAGGGCTCTATCTTTTTTGAGTTCTGTACATTCACTGACAAACCTCTTCATTGCCCTTGAGTTTCACAGAATATGTACATTGAAGTCTTAATAGCTGCTATGTATCTAATTTCAAAAGCCTTCAAATAGCACAATCTTCTGACAGAAGTTGTCAGATTTGTTTCAGTGGCATTTGGGCCTAACTGGGCAAAGAAGTAGAAAATCTATAATTAACATTATATCTGTGTGTGTGCTGCATTGTTTTCTAATAATGCTTGAATGTCTACTTTATCTTTTTCCCTTTTCAAGAGAGAAAAGGGGGTGAAATACCAACTCCATTATCCAAAGATGGGATTAGCCTATTAGGCATACACAAATCTGTGCAAACAGATGAGATGCATCTGTGGGTGCCGATGGAGCTGGCTGATGTCATTGCAAGGCTGTTGTCTAACCTCTTCAAAAGGTCATGAATTTTGAAGGAGATTCCTGGAAAAGACTTCTACATCTTTTGGCTTTAGCTGGAGTCATTCTGCCCCTCAGTAATTTATCCAGAGGTCTACATATGCCTGCTCAAAGGCAGGCACAAGTCAATACATTGAAAGCCTTTTCATAATTCTGTATACATTCTCATTCCATCATACCTGTCAGTCTGCACATTCTCTCTGCCACAGAAGACAGTAGGGATACTATTTGCAGGCAATAAAGCATAGTACTAAAAGCAGAAACATGTCTTTCTGTTTCTTTGACATATCCCAAACCTATTTTGCATCCCATTGCAAAGGAGACAAGGTTGGCTAGTGCTGCACATCCTGACTCCGCATACCACATTTACCACTCACACATGATATGGTGAATTATAGCTTAACCATACCAACTACTGTATCCCAGGTATCCACCAACAGCTTTTCCTTCAGTTCCATTTGCTGTTTCCTCATAAGGACTCCATTCTAGAAAAAGATACGGCAGTAGCAATTATTTCTTTCTCTCTCTCAACAAGAAAAACCTGTTCACCCAGATACTCACCGTGCCTTCATGATCAGGCTTACCTCTGGCTACAACAATTTCCAAGACTGAAGTTTGCCCTTCCGTAGGTCCTGACATACTGGCTACCTCTCCAGAAACTCAGTCATTCCTTCCACCAACCTGGTAGAAGTGTCCCCCTCCACAGATTGTGGGTAAAAAGAGACAGGCTGTGGGCATAGCTCCCGCCCCAATCAAGCCCTTCACCTGGATGAAGGTTCTAGGTGTCATAATCTAAGTTCGTAGTTAGCTCTGCTTTGAACAGGCAGTTGGACAAGGTGAATTTCAGAAGTCCCTTTTTTTTAATAAACTGATCATTCTTCACCTGTAGGGAACTACCCCTCATAATAGCGCCTTGAGTGTTCTTCAGGACTATCTGTCTCCATGCCAGCAGTCTGCTCCTCTGCCTCCTGGGTGAGCCAGTGTGAATGAATGGTGACCTTTTGCTTTAGCTCTAAAAATCTACCTGGAAGCTTACTCTTCAGCCAATTCTTCCTCCTAGAATTTCTCTTCCTTCTATTGAAAGAGGTGTGCCTCCTATTCATTAGCCCCAGACTGTGCCTCAGGCTTAGCTGTGTGTTTGGAAGGATGGAGTATGCCATAAAGATGGTCCTGGCAATCTGTGAGACATACTGGCACTGCAGGCAACATCACCAAATTTTTATGATGTCAAAAGCCAACTTAATTACAAAGTGAATCTAGTAGTGACTACAGATCTAAGACTGCTCTATAAAGGCTGTTCTATAAAGAACAAGGGAAGAGATAAGAGGGATAACGGTTGGAAATTTTGGTATCTAGTGTCATTTGAAATCAGATTGGGCACGGTGCCTTTAGGGTTTAGTCCTTGAAGCACATTTTGAGAAGACAGAAATGTTTGTGGATGGGAGCGTAGACTGCCTGAGTTTTCATACCCTTTGTCTGCAACATTGCTTTTGCTGATGTGATAGCTCAGTCCAGAGTGAGACCACATGACACTATGGACATTGAAATTGCACTGATGTCTAAAATGGATCAGGTTACTGCAGAGACTGCCTGAACTTTGAACAGAAAGCATGAGTACTTCCCTCTTCTTTGCCATTGCCTCACTGCATTACTTTGAACAAATCTGTCTATTTCTCATCTGGAAAATGGGCAATAATAAAACCAATTTGCCTTACATGGCAACTGTTAAGATTAATTAGTTAATGCTGTGGAGCTCATTTCTGCAGAGGCTTCCTATGGCTCACAACAGAGGCATATAGAAACAAAGAAAGAAATTGCATGTTTAAACCAGACAGTTTCCTTGTTCAGAGCGAAAGAAAGGATAGACGTAGATCGTCTGAGATTTCAGTTTCCTTTTCTTTTCCCAGTTACGTCTACATTTGGAAGACTAATGCTCTAATAATACTTGCTACTCATTTGGAAATTTAGATGAGACATTTGGGTTTCTTAAGTAGTTTTGCATTAGACTTAAACTATCTCATAAATAAATGATGACTTAAAAAAATCTGTCTACATTTCATCTTATTATAGAAAGAAGGGCTATTATAGAAAGAAAAACCCCAGGGTGTTACTGTATTGGTCCTTCAATATGTATGTGATATTATCATGTGCTTTAACCACTCCAGTCTTTAATAAATCAATTGGTTGGGCTGTTCTTTGGCCTCAGAAAAATTACATTGTAGACTTTTTTAGTCCTTTTCAGTGTTGCCTGTGTATATGTATGTATATAAGTACATATACATATAAATATTTGAATATATAAATATATACACATGTATATATGTATCTACATTGTATGCATGTACATATGTGCAAGTACAATATAGTTATAGATACCTATGTATATAAATTTTATCTTCTGAATTATTACATCCCTAAAGTGAAATGTGTTTTCTGGACAAGTTTACACAAGCCTGCCTGGGATCCTGTGTTCTTCAGCAGCAGTAGAGTGTGCTGCACTGACCTTCCAACTACATCAGCCAGACCGCACCTAGCTCAAATCTGCCTGAGGTGTCAATGTAGGCATATTGATAGCTCCTCTGTACTTCATTTCCTAACTGTAAAGTGAAAGGATAGTTGAGCAGGTGAACACATCAAAGACTATGACACAAGTACTGAAATACATAATAAGACTATTATGTAACTAAAACCAAGAGAATCACAAGGCTATGATGATTTCATCCCATTTTCTAAAAAAATCCAACACTTATTTAATATCTTCTTGGAGGGTCTGATTCAGCAAAGCAATTAAACATGAGCTTAACTTGAAGTCAATAGTATTTAACCATTTGCCTACAACTAATTACGTGCTTAAATGATTTGCTGAATTTGTATTTTAATATAAATGCATGTGAAGTGTGGGGTTTTAGCATTGTTTTTTTTCAAAATGCAACTTAAAGAAGAGATTGTTTGACCTCTTTGTTTCTAATTGTTTTCTTCACATTAAGATTTTGCAACTGAGATCCAACAACCTAATACAAAATAACAATTGTTCTTCTTATTTAAAAATCAGATGATATCTACCAAATATTTTTCACATCCTTTCCTGAAGCATTGTCTTACATCTTGTATATAGTTTACTTCTATTTATATTTTCTTAAGTTCAGAGTAAATGTTTCTTATAGTCATTTTATTATTCACTAAGTAACTCTTCCCTTGTTATTCCCTTGTAAAATCTCTTTTCATTGCTTTAAAAAAAGAATTCTAATAGATGCAGAATGCTCATTTCAGTGCTTTCCTATGTTGTTCATCTAAGAGTCACTCATTACTCAGAAGAAGAGATAACCCAATATAGATCCTAAAAAAAGAGTTTGTTGTGAGATTACATGCACTGTAAAGTTATGAAAATGGCAGTGGTTGCATTTTTTCCAACTGTAGAAAAGTAAATATTGAGCAAAACAGTCAACTGAAAAAGATACATAGAGAATAGGATGGCTTTTCAGACTCACTGATGCCGGGAGTACTGCAATGAGTAGTCTATGAAAGTTACATTATTAAAATCAACCAATATTTTGAAAAGTTAGTTTTTAATGCAGTCAATTCTGTTCCTTAAAGGTATGTGGTTTTTTTCTCCTAAAACATTGTAAAATTACCTGTAGAGTTGCTTTACAACTTTTTCCAGCTCCTGCCTTATGAGTTCTTTTCTTTTTTTTCCTCCTATTTACTGCAATCAAGTGCTTTTCCTGTAATTGCTCCCATAATTTTTCTTGATGCTGAGTCTGCAAGACGTTGCAGTAATCATTTAATCAGTAACAACGCATTTTTGTATTCCTACTGCATGATTAAATTAATATAGTTTACATGTGTTAAATTTACAGAAATCACTGACTCATCAAACAAAAATAAATATAGTAGTCTAATTAAATCCCTTCTGATTTCATATCATATAAAAATACTCAAAATAAGGTCAGGATTTTTCTATGTTAATTATAAATAAGCAACTGTTTCTAACAATTACATTATAGATAAACTTACCTCCCAGGAAAAATAATCAAGTGAGAGAAAATATCTCTAACACTATTTACACAAATAACTTAATTTGCCTGGTTCTGGGCAAATTTAGTTTGTTCTCATTGCCATTATGATATGGCTCTGATCTCTTAGCAAGAGGTTTGCCAAGACCTAAAAATAGCTCAAGGTCTTTTTCTAAGAGCAACACAAGAGTTTAAAATTTTTTGTAAGTAATAAATCGTGAATCAAAACATTTCTGAAACATGAAAATGCATTCACTTTATTTGCAAATACATTTTGTTCTTTATTACATTTTTTTCCATACATTTTGTTCATGTGTTAATGGCTTTTTACCTCTTATCATCATTGGTTCAATTTCTTCCATCTTATCTTCCGGTAACTCTTAAAAAAAAAAAAAAAGCCTTGAGGACAGTGTTCAAAATATCAATATAGTCAGTTTTTAATCACAGGAAAGATTTTAAATTAGGACACTGTCAGCTATAGGTTACTTGAAATTCCTTGACATTTTTCTCTGTAACTGAAAAGCCACCAAATTGCCCATTCTTGAGATAAGACTCATTTTTTTTACCATGACATATCAAACTAGACCTGCTTGAAGCATTGCTAGACAAAATAGAGATTCAAATAGATGGGCCAAAAACCTGTGTGAATGAGTAGCTGGTGATAATGGGTCATTCCTGCTGTAGAGTCTCTGAGATAGCAGTGCCTGCTCTCATAGCATTAGCTTGAAAATCATTATCTAAGATTCTTAATAGCTAACTCTTAATTAAACATCTTTCTCTACTTCATAAGAATATCCAAAAAACTTCTGTTTATTAAAATAGCTGAATTCAGACATACAGTTACCCTCTTCTCTTATACTTTGGAGTCCTACAAAAGAAGGACTCTGTACCGACAAAGTTCTAAGGAACAGTTAAACGTGTCCTGCCTTCATGGCTCAGCAAACAGGGCATGGGCAGTGTCTTGGTGCACCCCAACTCGGTGCAAAGGGTTCTGGCACAGAGAAATAGGATACATTTGGCTAACACGTTTCATACATTTAACATATCTGTATAGGAAGTAGATGTCTTTTTTACCATGTGCAGCCAAGTTGTATTTGATCATGGCGGTGACGGATGATTGCCCAGCGAGGTTATTTGTATTTTTGGTGCTTCAGTACTTTTATAGTTGAGTCACACACATGTAGCATTTTCAGATGACTGTTCAGGCTCCTCATGAAATGGGAATGTTTTCAAACTTTACAGTCTTGCTTAAGGTTCACTTATGCTGACTGCTGGTGAAATTCTTACAGAGTGATTTGTAAAGGGCTTAATCCGAAAGTGCATTCTGTAGTCTCAGAATGTTATAATGTGAAGATTAAGCAAAAAAAAATTTTGCTCAGATTCCCCTGCTGAACAGTATGTAACACAAAATTGTTTCATGTAAAAGCACTTTAGTGTTTATGCAATTCTGTGTATTTTCTAGCCTTAAACTGTTGTCACAGAATTATCATCACCTATTCAGAAGATTTTGTAATGCCTTATGTCTTGATAATATGTAAGCAGTTTTAGCATGGATATGATTATAGGTAAATGTGTATACGTATCATGGTAAAAAAAAGAAACAGGTGAATATATTTGAAAAATCTAGGTATCATGAGTGCCTTTTTGTAATTCCATCTACAGATACACTCTTCAAAGGCTGAAGGTCAGTGAAAAGCTATATGAAACACAGGACATTTAATTGTAACTGAATATTCTCCATTGGGATATTCTTTATAAATCTGCTGTAACTCCATATGCTAATGTCCATGGTTGAGCTTTTTCAGGGATTGTTGGGAGGGATCAATAAAAACTGGTAATAGGAGGCTATGGAATTTTATATGCCCACTCTCTTTCTATGTGTTTGCTGGACGAGTCTTAGGAGAAATGGCTCAGATGTCTGAACTCCCTAGAATACTCCTGGGCCTTCTATACATTTTTATTTAACGCTAAACCTTGGATCTACAGAACTAGAATAATGAGCATGTTTATTTTTTGACTTCATACAGCTGGTTCACTGAGCTTCTTATTTAGCTTAACTTCTAGTACTCTAGTTACACCAAATTTCATGGTGTTTCTTCAGTTGTTGAACATATTCCAGTACTTTGATCGCACAAGCGGTCTCTCTGTTGTTTGTTTTTAGTATTACTATTACTTTTAAAGCTTACTTTAATCCTATCTTCCTATTTTAAGGCACTGAAACAGTCCACTTTTTGGCCTTTTTGCCTTTTTTTATTGTTGATATGCAAGTTCTTCCGGCTTATCAGATTAAAAGCTATAATCCCTGAAAATGTTGATTCATATTATTATTCAGATTAGTTACCTGAAAAGATTGTGTTGGTGATTAAATATAAGATTACTCCAAATTTTATGACACATAGTGTCATGTAAAATCCATGCTATATGTTTCTCTCACTATATTTCAAAGCATTTCCCAAAATAATTTCATAAAGTAGGGAAGCTGAGGTATAGACAAGAGCAGTGATTTGTTCAAGGTTACACATAAGAACAGAGTCTGAACTGTGTAGAAAATCTTGGTATTGTAAGACCCCTTATGTGGCATCTTATCTCATCTTTCCTTTGTCATCTCCCTAATCTCTGCTTGAAACTGGGAATAAGATAACAAAACCTCATTAATGTTCTGTATTCCTCTAATCACAGTTTGAAATTCCTACATTGTCGAGTTTTCAAAGAATATAGGTAGCAGTAATAGAAAATACCAACAAAACTTTCAGGCCACTTTCACTGCTGGAATAATTTTTTTCTGAAGTGTAATAGAAATGAACTCGCAAGTGGAGCTGTTTCATAAGTTAAAGGTCAGTCATAATTTCTTGGACAATAATGAAATATCCTTTTCAATTAGAGCAACAGTAACTGTTCTTAAAAAAGTCTTTACTTCCACCTTTTTAACATTTTTACTATATAAACTATACATACCTATGACAATGATTATATAGTCCCTTGTCAACATATCTTATGTGATGACTTGACCTTGACCAGCAGCCAGCTGCTCTGTCACTCCCTCTCCTCAACAGGACAGGGTGAGAAAATAAAATAAAGAAAAAGCTTGTTGGTCAAGATAAAGGCAGGGAGATTAGTTATCAATTAACATCACAGGCAAAACAGACTCGACATGGAGAAAATTAATTTAATTTATTGCCAATTAAAACAGATTTGGACAGTGAGTAATGAAAGAAAAAATTAAAATGAAACCTTCCCCCACTCCCTTTTTCCCAACTTCAGTCCCTCATTCCCAACTCCTCTACCTCCTCACCAGTCACCCCAGTCCCCACACACTGAGCAGCACAGGGTGTGGGAAATGGGATGTTACAGTGTGTCCATAACAGTTCCTCTCTGCCAGTCCTTCCTCCTCACTCTTTTTCCCTGTTCCAGCATGCGTCCTCTTCACGGGCTGCAGTCCTTCATGAACTGCTGCAGCCTGGGTTCTCTTCCCCAGCCTGCCGTCCTTCAGGAGAAAAATCTGCTTCACTGTGTGTCCTCCACACGCTTCAGTGTGGGTATCTGCTCTGGTGTGGTCCTCTCCATGGGCTGCAGGGAAATATCTGCTCCACCGTGGTCTCACCCATGGCCTGCAGGTGAATCTCTGCTCTGGCACCTGGAGCTCCTCCTCCTCCTCCTCCTTCTTCTCTGAGCTGGGTGTTCACACTGTTGTTTCTCACAGGTCTTTTTTTTTTTTTCCCCACTCCTCCTCTACTTGTCCAGTATGTTTTCCCAGAGGCACCACCAGCTTGGCTGATGGGGTCGGCTGTGCCCTGTGGTGGGTCCACTGGAGCCGGCTGGAACTAGCTGAAATCGGCTGGAACCATCTGTGTCCAGCACGAGGCATCCCTGGCCTCCCCCACAGAGGCTGCCCTTCCGCCCCCGCTGCCAACACTTTACCATGGACACCCAATACACCTCGGAGTTCACTAATCCTAGAAGCTGAACTGCCACGACTCTTCAAAGATTTTGATGTTATTTTTGATCCAACTGAAAATTGTGTGCGTCACTTTCACAAACGTATTTGAAGCAACTGTCAGGACACAAATCTTCTAGGATTTATTTGATAAAAAGCTCTGTCTTGATCACAATGACGAGTCATTAATTAGTCTTTGTACTACAAGCATATTGTCTGTGATTTAGACATATCAAGACATATTTCTCAGCTATTGTTTGAATAGCCTCATATTTAATTTTTTTTTTTTAAAGAACCACGCATGGATTTATTTTATTTTATTTTTAAATAGGACCTTAATTTGTTCATAAGTCTGATTTTCAGAAGTTCTGAGCAACCAGTGCACAGAGTGATAAGTACTAAACTCATATCTTTTAACATTTCAGCAAAACATTTACCTTTAAACAAGCACTTTTAAAACCTTGCTTGACTGGAAATGTGAATGGATTTGGTTTAATTCTACCAGTAGTCCTACTCAATAACATTTTCATTGGCCTTCAGTATTTTGAAATAGCTTTGCTTGGATTTTCCCTATTTTTTTATCTTAGTGAGTTGTATACCGCACCTTAGTCATTAGTCATGTATGAGTGCCTGAGGTGACTGTTTGACACATATGCACTCAACTGGTAGTCCCAATAATCTTCATGTGTAAAGCCCTAAGAGTGCTTTCTGCCTTCTCCTTAATCAGTGGCAGTCTCAACAAAAGCATTTATGATGAAGAAAAGTGGCATAACTAATATTAACGTTTTTATGTTAAACCCAGTATCTTATGATGTAAAAATGTAAAAATATACCAATTTATGACATTCACTAGTGTAAGCAAAAGAGTGAACAAACCTTTTATATATTTGAATTCCCATTTGGTGTTACATAATGGTAATTTAGCAGATTTTATAGCCTACTAGAAAGCCAATGCTAATTCTATAAAAATGAACTAGTAAATTGGAAACACATCAAAAGAAAAAAAAAGAAGAGAATAAACTCTGAGAAGTTTTCTATATCCCTTGATTACTCTTTTAGCATAAAGAGAGTTTCCCCTCATAATATAGAGTATTGATTATTGGTCCTATTTTTAGCTCATAAAATATGAAGCAAAGGTGAACAATATCATAACTCACAACGTCTAACAAACTTTACCTTGCAAATTATTTCCTCTAGCTTTTTTCTGGTTTTGATAATCTAAAACCATGGAAAAAAAATATTGCAACTGAGAAACAGGTTTGTGTCATGAGTCATTATCATTTTTTCTCATGTGATGTGTTACCAGTCTTTGCTATGAGCTGTGTTCTTTCATTTGTAGGAAGTAGTATTTGAGCCCTTGGTTTCCATTTTCTTCCTTATTTTTCACCCTCCTTGCCAGTAGTGCAGAGCAGCAGTACTTTAAACTCATGAGCACATCTTCTTAGAGTCAAAAGAGGACAGTAGTGAAAACATCACCAATGCATCTTTTGTATTACTTCTCTCTTCATGAGTTTGAGCAGATGCAATCTGAGAAACTATCT
This sequence comes from Rissa tridactyla, assembly GCF_028500815.1. Taxonomy (NCBI): domain Eukaryota; kingdom Metazoa; phylum Chordata; class Aves; order Charadriiformes; family Laridae; genus Rissa; species Rissa tridactyla. The sequence continues at coordinate 33,554,048 of NC_071467.1, read as the reverse complement.
TCTAGAATATCTGTTCTTGTTTCTTATTTTAAGTAATGCACTTTTGAAGAAGGTGTTCTTGCTGACCATGGAACATCACCCTTCAGAAAAACCACTCCTAGTTTAACAAGATGATGTAAGCTCCACTTTTGGAGACTAGTTCCTAACTACAGCCTATGCTCATAATATTGGGCCTTCACCTGTAATGGCAGAGACATCATTTTATCTACTGAGCACCAACAGAACGTAACTTTCTGTTTGCCTATTGAAACAATTGGCAAATTACAGTCAAGCACTCAAAGCCATAACCTACCAATATTAAATTTGTTTCTATAATCTTAGTTCATCCTGTGTGTAATTATACACCACAACAGATTTATAAAATTCTGATTCTATAATACGACAAGACACATTATGCCATCAAGAATTCATCAGTATTTCTGAGCCCCTCTATCCTTCTACGTCCATATACCCAGTGGTGAATCAAGTCCTCTGTCTTAGGTAACTATGTTAGCAATTGCAGAGTAGCCACTACATCCATTGATTCAGTGTTGGTATGTATACTAAAGCTCTGCAATGGTTCGGTTTCCTTTTAAAAAGTTTTAAACTCCAGCAAAAAGTTATGTTTAAGTGAGTAAGTACAATATTTTTCATAGGTCGGAATCCTCTCTGAATTTTCAATCTTTTGCTGGTGAGACATGTCTGAAATGCTGAGAACAATCTTGACATATTCACAAAAGATTTGGAATTCAGAACAGGCATAAAGAACAGCTTCTCAAATCCGTAGGAGAATGGAGATCCTTTGTTAAGAGAAGAAGAGAGGTGATATTGTTGTCTACCCAAATCTAATAGATATGGACTACCCACAAAGAAGTTTGTATTGACTATTACAAGTCTGTTCTAGGCATAGAGAAGGAATATCTTTATCAATTCATTTGCCTGCAGCCTTTCCAAAGGCTTTTTGTCTCATTAATTTCTTCAAAACCATTCTTCAGATTTTGGTCTATGTATCTTTTATCACTTCCCACTGTTATTTTGTTTTCCTGTTTCCCCATGGTTTGCCTCATCTCTGTATTATATTTTTTCTAGAGTAGCCACGCATTTTAGGGTGAAAATTTTCTATTATTTTTGAACATCACCAATGACATTCTGTGGGCACTAGAGAAGTATGTTGTTATACTGTAGTGTAAAACTTTCCAATGTATGCATGAAAATGCATAAAAACTCTACGGTTGCCTCTAGGCTTCCCTATGAATGTACGTGAATTCCTTTCTATTCTATCAATTTTTAATATGACGCAATTTTTTCCTTTTATTTGTCTCCATAAGGTAATACTAACCTCCATCATCACTTAACATCAAGACTTCTATTTAACTGTCCATGTTTTTGGCACCTTTAAACACAGTGTATATTTAATATTGAAATTTGATGTATAAAATGCCTATTTCCTAAATCAAATTACAAGATAATACCATATTTGTTTCTTGTGAAATTATTCAAATTTGTAGTATGTGTGTGAAATTATATGTATGTATATACATAATTCCAGGCAAGTTTATTCTGATAAAAGATGATATAAAAGAGGTGGGTTTTGTTTTGTTTTGTTTTTCTCAATTAGGGAAGCAATAGCAAAACTATTGGTTTTGTTTGCTTTCAAATCTTGTTGCTGTTGGAGCCAGTACTGGGTTCCAGCCCGCACTGATCATTTTGTGGGTGCTTCCAGGTTGAAGTAGAGTTGTTATTTAACAGACATGTGGAGAGAGAAAAATTGATAGGCAGATTAAGCAGCTAAAAGTCTCATTTTAAAATGTTATTTATAGTTTATCCCACTTTAAACTATGTGGTTAATTAACATAATCTTAAAGCGACAGGATTTCATATTTCACTTTCTGCTAATAATTTATAATTGAAATAAATTACTTCTGGACTTCCTCATGATGAACTACTATAAGATAAGTAAATCCTTATACACATATAATTAGATTATAAATTTTGGGCTGGGAGGAGGAATAGGACTTTTCTATCTGTACATTTGTACAGCAGATCATATAATAGAATCATAATCCTGCATAAGGATAGTTAGGTGCTATTGTAATATATGTTGGAAGGTTGATATAAGTTTTCCCTAACTTATATGAGTATATATTATGATTTCCTAATATATGTCAACTACTTAAATAAGAACACTGCTGTGTGCAACCTGACAATTTCTACAAGAAAGATTTTTACATTGATGGATGAACCCTTATTGTTACTCAATATTTCTTCTCATTGCAAATTGGCCTAAAGGTAACACCTCCCACTTTCTCAACACACAACTGAGGGCCAAAAGAAAATGAAAGAATTTACTTCATTCTAATTACTTTAATCATGAATAGAAAACCCACAAATCCTTAATGTATTTAATTTTGACATGTAATTATCAACACAATGTAAATATGAACACATGTAAAAGTATGATGTAAAAGTATGTAATTATGGATATGTGCACACTGAAGATTTTAAAATATTTTTATAACTATTTATTTTTGTACATATATGTGTGCGTGTGTGTGTGTGTATGTGTTTTAGAAGGAGCATTTGATTCTTTAATTCACTGTATTTTAAATCACCGACAAATAATTTTCTATAAGTTTGACTTGTACTCGACCTTGTTTCTCTCCATTATTTCAGTCACAAATTCCTCAAGGATAATTGAACAATATATTTGGTATTCTGATAGTTCTGTTTTGAAAATACGAGTCAAGTTTTTCGTTGAAGATTGTCCTATGAGAATGTGCCTGAGAGGACAGGCATATGGCTTACTCTTTCTACAGGAGCAAAGGTGCTGAATCATGCTTCGAAATCCAAATACTATTCATTAAAACATTATTTTGTGTTCTAAATTGTTTTAACTTTTATATTGTAAACTACCTGAAACACTATTATATCGTCTTGACTTTTCTAGTACAGTTGTTCTTCACTTGCAGTTGTCCTCCATTCCAGAACAAAACCGAATATCAAACTAGAAAATGAAAGCAACTTCTCCAGTGTCCCATCTTGTGCTTGGAATCACTTTCAGTCTTCTGTCTGCCTGACTGTAACTTCGGCTGTTACTAAAATGCACCTTTTTCAAATACACCCACACTACCAAGTCAGCTGTGATAGTCATACCACTGTGAGTATTTGCAATTCCACTATTTCTATACCATTTCTGAACTTTATGAACAGTTAGTTTTTATCTTCTTTCACATTATCGAATAGCACTGACAGAGGAACAGATATCTGCAGGATCTCTTTAAAAGTAATGGCATAGATTGGTGCTTCTCTATTTTAAATAAAGTTAAATCTTTTTTTATGTTATTAATTATTTATATATATCTTAAAATGTTGAATCAATACTTTTTTTTATTAAACACACTTTTAACAAGTTATAAAATTTATGGTAAGAGCTGTTTTTCATTTACTCTTTAGAGTTTGTCATTAGTAATGCCTCTGTATTTTACATTTTTATTGATTCTGCTAGTTTATACATGATTTTGCTTGGGATCAGCTTGAGGCTAACTGACATAGACTTAACCTATTTATCCTACTTACTTTTAAAAATATTGGTAAACTATTTTCTTTTTTTCTGTTCCACTGGAAGCTTTCTCGGAATTCTGAGATTAGTAATAATGATTAATTGATAATTGAGATTAATTATTTAGAAGAGTCCTCAAAAAAATAATAAAAAAAACCTAAGTAAAAGTTACTCAATTCTGACAATTAATAGAACTTAAATTCAACAGCCGTCATCTAGTATACCTCTAACAGAAAGAATTGGCTTTTCACTCTAAATTAGAGTTATTTAATGTAGACAATTCTTTTTCTCTTTTTTTTTCTTATCATTAAAATATCTGCCATTTAGCACTGTTAAAATTTGTTTCATCCTGGTATATTTAAATATTTTGTTGCATTATCAGAAGGATGTTGGTAAGCACTGAAATTCCTTTCCCTTTGTATGTATATTGGGTGTAGGTGTAAAGGTGTTGGCAGCAGGGGGACTGCAGGTACTGCCCCATGCTGGACACAGATGATTTCAGCCAACTCCAACAGACCACCACAGGACACAGCTGAGCCCATCATCCAAGCTGGTGCAGCTTCTGGTAAAACATATTTAAGAAAGGGCAAAACCACTGCACTGGCAGAGGAGGGGGAAAAAAAAAAGTGAGAAATTGTAGATGGGACACCAAGGCCAGAGAGGGGGAAGAGGAAGAAGAGGAAGGAAGGAACGAAAGAAAGAACTAAAGAAGGAAAGAAAGAAGGAAAGAAGGAAAGAAGGAAAGAAAGAAGGAAAGAAGGAAAGAAGGAAAGAAAGAAAGAAGGAAAGAAAGAAGGAAAGAAGGAAAAAGAAGGGAAGAAAGAAAGAAGGAAAGAAAGAAAGAAGGAAAGAAGGAAAGAAAGAAGGAAAGAAGGAAAAAGAAGGAAAGAAAGAAGGAAAGAAAGAAAGAAAGAAGGAAAGAAGGAAAGAAAGAAGGAAGGAAAGAAAGAAAGAAGGAAGGAAAGAAAGAAAGAAAGAAAGAAAGAAAAAGAAAGAAAGAAAGAAAAAGAAAGAAAGAAAGAAAGAAAGAAAGAAAGAAAGAAAGAAAGAAAGAAAGAAAGAAAGAAAGAAAGAAAGAAAGGAAGAAAGGAAGAAAGAAAGAAAGGAAGAAAGGAAGAAAGGAAGAAAGAAAGAAAGGAAGAAAGGAAGAAAGGAAGAAAGAAAGAAAGAAAGAAAGAAAGAAAGAAAGAAAGAAAGAAAGAAAGAAAGAAAGAAAGAAAGAAAGAAGGAAAGAAGGAAAGAAAGAAGGAAGGAAAAGGAAGGAAAAGAAAGGAAGGAAGGAAGGAAGGAAGGAAGGAAGGAAGGAAGGAAGGAAGGAAGGAAGGAAGGAAGGAAGGAAGGAAGGAAGGAAGGAAGCAGGTGGAGGTGCTCCAGGTACTAGAGTAGATATCCACACTGAACTTGGGAGGTCGCCATGCTGGAGCAGATAGATATTCCTTGAAGGAACTGTGGCCCATGGGCAGTCCACACTGGAGCAGATTTTCTCGTGAAGGACTGCAGTCTGTGAAGAGGACCCACACTAGAGTGGTGGAAAACTGTGAGGAGGGAGGGGCAGTAGAGAGAAGCCGTTATGTACTGCTCATAACCCTCCGTCTCTCATCCCACTATGTTGCTTCTTGGGGGATATACTGGAGTTGGCAATGAAAGAACAAATTGAGCCTGGGAAAGTGAAAGTTGGAGGGTGTTGTTTTCACATTTGTCTTTTTGTTTATCACTACCCAAATCTATTTCAATTGGCTATAAATTAATTTTCCCCAAGATAAGTCTGTTTTGTCTGTGACAGTAATTGGTAAGTGATCTCCCTGTCTTTATCTTAATAATATTTCTTGTTTCTGTTTTTTTCTGGTTTTTCCCCTGTCCTGCTGAGAGGGAGAGTGAGTGGGCGGCTGGGAGGGAGTTTGACTGTGTGATGAGGCTAGCCCACCACAGTATGTCATCTCAGGAAAACAGATCTAAGAAAAATACTAAATTTTGAGAAGACTTGGCTAAAATTTGTTATGTATTTACAATATAAATTACATGCAGTTTTGTATTCCACTGTAAAACCTATGCATGCTGTTTGTATAGATTTCAAGGTCTCAACTGAAATAATTCAACTATATATTTTTGTTTTCCAGTATCAGTGAGGAAATAAAATGTATCAAGTTTAAAGGTTGGGTTATTAAAACGCAATTTGCAGGGAAAAGAAGACAACTATAAAATTCTTAAAAGTTGAGTTCTGAAACATTACGTACTGAGTAGAGTAAGCGAGATGCTAAAAATATGTAGACTCCTGCAAATAAGGTGGAAACCTTGAGGAAAAAACCTGTTATTTTTAATTTGCAATAGCATAAACCTTGATCTTTGTGGTGTCAGTTGAGTACTGAATGTGTTTTCAAGTTGTCCTTTGTGAAGTTAACACACAGTTAATTTGCCAGGCAAGACTGAGTAGTTCAGCTAAACTTGGCTGAAATGTGTCTACATAGTTTATAAAAGGACTGTCTTCCCTATTCAGAAGTTTTCTGTCAATGCAAAAAGAGAAACAGTGATATTTTTCAACCATTGGTTTACATTTTCTCTAGGAAAATACTTAGGAAGGCATATCCTAAGTCAATTGCATCACTCCTTGACCTTGCAGATGCGTCTTTAAATACACCCTAGAAATTAAGCTCCATCTTGAAACTACTTGGATTATTTTTCCTACTACTTCCCACCTTAAATTGGAAACTTGTTAGGATTACCAATCAACATTAAACCAATGGTTTCTCTGATTCAATAACACTTTTAAGATCATAGAGTCTTGGGGGTACTGGAATCACTTCAGTTACACGCAACTCTACTCCTTCATGTTAATATTAATTTAAACTCCTCTGTTACAGAAAAGCTAAAATAGAAACTGTGGTCATGAAGTTTTGTAAAAAATAACCCTTTTTAGTCTTAAAAAAAAGACATTCTCCACATTTTTTATTTTAAAAGTGAGCTACAAAACTGTGAGAAATTCTGTATAGCTAATACGCTGGATGCCTATATTCCAATTTAAAGAGATGAGAAATCCTAATCAGGTAGTAAATAAATAAATAAATAAATAGGAAGATGATGTTTACCTTCCATATAAAGCATATGTTATTCTGTGTAAGATATAAATTTAAAACATTTATATACTTTTTTTTCTTAAGGAAGTTAAAATATAGAGTGTGAAATATTATATCTAAAATAGTAAAGAAAAAATAATGTAATTCCTATACATTAAACGCAAATAAAATATAAATAAATAGGACTATAAAAATGGTACTATAAAAATTACGATATAAATAAAACTTAGAAATATAAGTATGAACTTAAGGTGTAAAAATATTAATTTTAGATTTAAGCTGGATGGGAGCTATCCAAAACTGACATTGAAAATTTTGAAAACCTAGAACTTAAGCTCATCTTAACCTGGGAACTTAACCTAATTTTAATGATTTGGTTGCAACACCAAGTTTGTACTAGCTTCAATAAAAAATTGTAATGAAAAAAGGACAAAGACATAGCAGGACCAGACAATGTTGAATAATTTAATAATATATAAAACAAATTAATTACTTGAAAAACTGCACTGTAAGAATCCATGAGTTGATAAAAATGTAGAACCCTGGAAGCAAAGCGGGTCATGATATAGTGCACACACACAAAGCACATCGTAAAGGTTCTGTTTAAAAGAAGAGGAAGGAAGGAATCTGAACAGTACAAATGAAAGGGCTGGGGAGAGGAGGAGCAAAAAATGATGAGGAAGGCAAGGGCATTTGCAACCCTGAGCAGTTGCAACCCTGAGCAGTTGCAAGGGCCAAGCCTCTTCCTGGAGTCTGAAGGAAAATGAATGTGTTGCATGAACAGGAAAGGAGTTACTCAAGTGTGTATGTGTGTGTATACAGACATAAATACATGTTTTTTATGATTCAGAGAAGAATCCAGTATTTAAATACATCAATTTAATCTTACACTATGGTAAACATGATGTAGATAACATACCAAAATTATCAATATATAAGCAGAGTTATAAGTTGACACCTGTGATTTATTATTGAGTAGGGTTATTTATGATGCTTACGTGTTTCTTCATAATGTTGTGTTTTTTTTTTCCTAGTTCTTTCCATTCACACAAAGCTATATATAGACTGGAAGATATTTTGGAAGCAAATTTTGTCAAGAGAATTGCTAAAAGCATAAGGAAACTATTAGATGTAGTTTTCAGTAATTTAAATTTCTAATATTTGATTTTTAAATGATGAAACATCCAATAACCCAAATGACCCTACACAAACATATACATGGAATAAATTATTTCAAATGAAAGCATGGAAATTATTTGTTCAGCTGCTCTAGTGACTGGAAAGTTAGGAACAAAAGCTATTATTGTTCAGTGTATTTTTTCACAGGAAATAGACAGTGGCAAACATACAGTAGTTCAACACATGAGATCAGAGACGCAGTTTTTATAGTAAACCAAAACCAGATGTTGGAAGGGCTCAAGACCTTTACAGAAATTATTAGTTATGTTTGCCTTTGAAAGCAAAGAAAGTTTACAGAGAGTCATGTACCTGATTAAGAAAAAGACGGGTTACAAAAGCTATGAGTATTAACTCATTCAAGAAAAAACATTTGCCATACAGACTGTCTATTTTATATATGGCAGTTAGTTACGTACATAGGATTTGAATTTTACTTTCATTTGATTTTTGGATTAATATGCTAACTTCTTCATGCTACTTACCAACTTTAGAAATAAGGAAAAGGTTAAAGATTTTAAAACTGAAGCCCAGAATTCAGGACAGTAAGTCTTCGCAGTTTAAGTTCCACTATGAATGGATACAAAATTAGACATTAAAGAAGACTTTTATTTAAATCAGAGAAAATTTTAAATGTATAAATATGTACCTGTATGTACTATAAAGTAGTATCTAGCTTTTCATACAGTATAAAGTCTTTCTCTAGTAGGGTATTAATGACTTCATATGACTGGATGCTAACAGATTTAATTGGAATTTGATGGAATAGTTAAAAATAAGGTCTCAGTGCTACATTCCTACAGGTCTGATGCAAATAGGTGCTTAAATAGGAAGAAAAAGAAGTGAGACCTTAAACACCAAGGTTTGTCTGCCACAAGGCACAAATCTATGGGAAATTAAACTGATTAATTCTGGTACCTCCTGAACTATTTGTTTTCTTGGCTTGTTGAAATAAGTTCTCTCTGTGTTCAGTATATAGGGTGTTTTCACTTGCGAAGTTGCTGATGTTACGAACCAGGAAGAAGTAATAGAGAGGTCAGTACATTTGAGGCAATACAGTAAAATTAACCCTTGCAAAGAAATTATATAATGGTATAACAGAGGAGAAAGCTGAAATTAGGACATTGAAATACTGATCGTATTTTTACCAAAGAAATTCTAACACTTCCTCACGTATTCTCACAAACTTCCTTGCATCCTACTTGTCTTCGTATCAATCAGTTTGACTGATTGAGAGTGGCAGCTTAATGTTGAAGTCTAACTGTGTTAAGGGATTGACTGGCTTAAACAATAGTCACTTTATTTTAGAGCAGGATACTTTACTGTTTTCCTGGTCTTGATCCAATCTCTGTATCTCTTTACTCCAACAAAGTTTTCAAAGTTAAAATCTCTGTATCTCTGTCTGCACCTCCTCCAAGCTCAGGAGTGCGTATCCCAAGAAAGAAGTCGTCAGGCAAAAAAGCCAGGAGGCCTGCATGGATCAACAGCAAGCTCAAAAGCAAAAAGGAGGCCTACAGAGGGTGTAAGCAAGGACAGGTAGACTGGGAAGAATGCAGAGAAACTGTCCAAGTGGACAGGAACCAGATTAGGCAAGCTAAAGCCCAGACAGAATTAAATCTGGCCAGAGACACCAAGGACAACAAGAAAAAATTCTGTAAGTGTGTAAGAGATAAAGGCAAGAGTAGGGAAGATGTGGGTCCTCTCCAGAAGGAAACAAGAGACCTGGTCACCCAGGGTATGGAGAAAGCTGAGATACTCAATGACTTTTTTGCCTCGGTCTTCACTGGCAAGGGCTCAGACCAAGCAGCCCAAGTTGCAGAAAGCAAAAACGGGCTACAAGAATGAAGAACTGCCCACTGTAGGAGAAGATCAGGTTCGAGACCATCTAAGGAACCTGTCAGTACAAAAGTCCATGGGACCTGATGACATCCATCCATGGGTCCCACTTTCCATTATGTCTGAAACGTCATGGCAGTCTGATGAAATTCCCACTGACTGGAAAAGGGGAAACATAACCCCCATTTTCAAAAAGGGAAAAAAGAAAGACCCGGAGAACTACAGTCTGGTCAGTTTTGCCTTTGTGCCCGGCAAGAACATGAAGCAAATCCTCCTGAAATCTCTGCTAAGGCAAATGGAAAATAATGAGGTGATTGGTGACAGCAAACATGGCTTCACCAAGGGCAAGTCATGCTTGACAAATCTGGTGGCCTTCTACAATGGTGCTACAGGTAGATAATGGGAGAGCAACAGACATCATTTACCTGGATTTATGCAAAGTGTTTGGCATTGTCCCACATGACATCCTGGTCTCTGAAGTGGAAACGCATGGATTTGATGGATGGCCCACTCGGTGGATAAGGAACTGGCTAGATGGCTGCACTCAAAGGGTCGTGGTGAACAGCTAGATGTCCAAGTGGAAACCAGTGATGAGTGGCATTCCTCAGGGGTCAGTACTCGGACCAGTGCTGTTTAGCATCATTGTCAACAACACGGACAGTGGGATTGAGTGCACCCTCAGCAAGTTTGCTGATGTCACCAAGCTGTGTGGTGTGGTCGACACTCTGGAGGGAAGGGATGCCATCCAGGGGGACCTGCATAGGCTTGAGAGGTGGGCATGTGCAAACCTCATGGATTTCAACCAGGCCAAGTGCAAGGTCCTGCACCTGGGTCATGGCAATCCCAAGCACAAATACAGGTTGGGTGGAGAATGGGTTGAGAGCAGCACTGAGGAGAAGGACTTGGGGGTATTGGTGGATGAGAAGCTCCATATGAGCTGACAATGTGCACTTGCAGCCCAGAAAACCAACCCCATCCTGGGCTGCATCAACAGAAGGGTGGCCAGCAGGTTGAGGGAGGTGATTCTGCCCCTCTACTCTGCTCTTGTGAGACCCCACCTGGAGTACTGCATGCAGCTCCGGAGTCCCCAGCTTAAGAAGGACATGGACCTGCTGGAATGGGTCCAGAGGAGGGCCACGAAGATGATCAGAGGACTGGAGCACCTCTCCTATGAAGACAGGCTGAGAGTTGGGGTTGTTCAGCCTGGAGAAGAGAAGGCTCCGGGGAGACCTTATAGCAGCCTTCCGGTACCTGAAGGGGGCCTATAGGAGAGCTGGGGAGAGACTCTTTCTCAGGGAGTGTAGTGATAGGATGAGAGGTAACACTTTTAAACTGAAAGAGGAGAGATTTAGATTAGATATGAGGAAGAAATTCTTTACTGTGAGGGTGGTGAGGCACTGGAACAGGTTGCCCAGAGAAGTGGTGGATGCCCCATCCCTGGAAGTGTTCAAGGCCAGGCTGGATGGGGCTTTGAGCAGCCTGGTCTACTGGGAGGTGTCCCTGCCCATGGCAGGGGAGTTGGAACAAGGTGATCTTTGAGGTCCCTTCCAACCTAAAGCATTCTGTGATTCTGTGCCACCAGGCTCATCTTAGTGTCTGCTGCAATATGAGTTTGTTTATTTGGTGTCATTTGGTGCTTGCTTTTACCAAAAGAGTTAGAAAGACTGTTGAAACTGAGGACATAGATTTACATTGATCTGGGGAGATACTACTTACATATGAGAGTGTGTACGATAGTACCTATTGTAAAATATGCTTGGATCTACACCTTTTCTATCTTCTTATGTTATACTGTATATGAATGAAATATATGCTGTTCGAATATGTGGGATGAGCCAATATTTTAATCTTCCACTGAGATTTAATGGAAACATTACACAGTTGTCTGTGTTTGCACACATTTCTGAAGTATTCAACGCAGGCAGGTGCTGGAGGCAGGATTCTGAGCCAGATGAACCAAATACCTATCCAAATCTTTTCATCTTGATATAGGTACAAATGAGCAATTGTAAGAAAAGAGAAATTGTTTCAGTCTGGTTTTTGCTAGGAAGGTGTAAACATCACAAGTTAAGCCACAGTGATAAAAAGTGTTTCTAATTGGCATGCTTGCTGATCGTTTCAGAGAGATAAATGATCAAAGAAACTGAGCTACCCTCTTGTACCTAGAGATGAATCTTCCAGCACAGGATTAATGTACTTTTGTGCTGATTGTTTTCCAACACTGCTACACAGAATTGGGTGATAGTGCTTACTGTTACAATTCCTCTTAAAATATATGAGTGAAATAAATGTGTAATGGTTAACATCGAGGTAAAAAAAAGCCTATCATGTTTGTTAATGGAGTACAGCAGCAATTAATTTTATGGCTAATGCGTTAGGCATGGAAAGTCTGCAAACGAGGTAATAAGAATGTGTTACATCAAACATCCTTATAAGACATCTGTAAAGCTATGGGGTGCTTTTCAAGACACTTTGAAAACTAAATTTAACAACAGTGAAATTCAGGTGATACTGCAATGTAAAAATGATGTAAATGTAATCTTAACCAGTAAAATCAGGTATATTATCTGCGTTATAAGATCAAGGGCCAGCAGATGCAGTTCACAAATTCAAATGTACTTTTGATTGTTTAGGGATAAACTAAGATGATTAAGGGTGGTATTGCAGAAGAAACTGTTCTCTTGAAAAGAGATTGGATTGATATATACTATTTATTTTGCCTCTACTAGCCAAAAGGATTGTGAGTATGAAGCAAATATTTTGTTATTATCCTTACATGATCTTGGTAATAAGAAGTCATTAAACTTGCATAATCTTTTTTTTTTTTTTTTTTTTTTAAATGGGCAACCATATAATATTTTCTAGAATATATTTCAAACGTTTGTGAGACTGGGCAAAGCATTGCCCATATGCTTAGAGCAGTGAAAGTTTGCATAGCAAAATGGCCACGGGTACTGCCCTTTACTGAGGTCAGCACGTCGTAAATTCAGGTGGGTGTCAGGTGCTGCTAACAGATAGCCGGGCTGTACAGGAATGAGGACAGTATCTAATGAACAGTGGATGCAGAAACAGCAGATTATTGCCTCCATTCCTTTCTTCTGCCTGGCAACACCACTTACTCTGTCATCAGATCTCCCTCCCCTACCCCTCTACTATATTCTTTGTTTCACAGGAGTGATCCACATTCTCACCCTTCTTCCGTACTGCCCCATCCTCTTGATAACAAAATTCAGCTTTAATGACACTGCTGGGGAAACCAAGCTAACTCTTGTTATGAGTACTAGTAAAATTAAAGGAAAAGTACTTCTGTAATAGTTAAGACTACACTGGAGATATTCAAAATACAAGAAAAAAGTATGGGAAACAGAAGTTAGAAGAAGTTAAAAAATGCTAATTGTTCATCATTTTACCCTGATGTTTATATTTTAGTGTATTAAAATGCATAGTAGCATATAAACATCAATTTTCTGTTTGCTAGTACCTTCACAAAAAATAGAAAATTCATCATTTCACACTAAATCCTGTTATAATCTTTTGTGGAATGGAAAGATTCAGTCCCATTAAGTTCTACTGTAAAGGTATATCTTCTCAGGTCTAGGTATCTATCCATGACCTATCTAAAAATATAAAGTAAAAATGCAGAAGAACTTAAGGTGATCAGAAGAGCCAGAAGAACAAAATTATATGTTACGAGTTCTCTGCATATACACTGATCCACACATACTATTCAACTAAATATTTTTCCAATAGATTACACTGCACAAGGCTCTCCAAGGCCTCCTTTGACTTTAACAAGTTTTAGATCAGTTTTGATAATGTCATATGTCCTTAAAATCTTGCAGTAGTGGCAGTCTCAACAAACAATTTTCTCCTATTACAGAAGCATATTTTCTGCATATGTTGTACAAATATATCTTCTAACATTCATATTTGTATTTAAATAAATATATTAAATTCTATTAGTTTTGAGATGCTACACTTCTATCTTTTTTAATAAATCTCTATGCTGGGAAAGAACTGCACTTCAATAACCTATGTAAACATATTGCATATTATTAGACCTTAAAATTACATGTTTGACAGATAGCACACAGTTTCTCAAGGGTTTTATTTCAATCTGTGAAACTTATTAACTGTGATCTCATAGCCAATGACAAAAGATAATAAAAAATCAGCTGTTCTTTAAATCAAAGCGTTTGTCCATAGATAATAAAAAAAATCATAATTTCCATTCATGACTGAGGAAAAAAAATATTTTCACCTTGAGTTGGTTCCACTCATCTGACTAAAAAGACATAGTGAACCAAAATGTTTGATATTTCAAAAGTATTTAATTTGGGAATCTATCTAGCAAATCATGTGGGACCTGACTAAAACCTAGTTAAGAACCTGGAAGCACAAAGTATGTCTCCAAAAAAAAAGATAAAAACCTGCATACATCTCCAGTAAGAAACACAGGTGTTGGGGAAATGGTACAGTAACACCAGGTGCTCTTGGTTTAGACTCTTGGACGTTCTGGATCCAAATAGTTTTTTTATATATATACACATATACATTGATACTAGGTGCTTTTTCTGCTAATGTAAGCATATTGAATGCTCTTGTAGAAACTGCTGTTGTTTTAGATTTTTATTTCTCCCCTCCCCCAACACCCCTAAATCATTATAGTGATTTCTACTTCTTCATTAATTTGGGGTTTCTAGATGCTTTTTCCTTTCACTGACTGAAGTACTTCAATGGCTTCTGTTTCCTGTTCTTTTTTAGGGATTTGGCAGCTGAGCTATAATGGAAAAGTTAAGCAAAGACTCCAGTCTGAATATATAGTCCTGTGTCTTCCTGAAATAAACCAAGACCTCTTTTTTGCCTTGCAGAAGTTTATTATTATTATTGTATTTTTTAAAATATTATGAGAATTATAATAAATATTTACATGAGTTTTGCTGGAATGAAGTAACTATTCAGAATTTAACTCTCACGAATTGGAATACAACCTTCAACATTCTGTCCTCCACCAGAGTTTATTGGTTGGTAGTCAAGGATGGGGAACAGTTTGAGATTCTCAAGGAATTAAGGAAGGAATTAAATCTGGGTTTCTCACAACAAGGAAGAATGGTCTAAAAATTAGATAATAATTTGTTTTAAATACAACAAAATTAACAAATTAATGAACAAAACACAAATGCTAAAATTGCTTTTTGTGAAAATATAGCTTGTGGTGCTGTAGTCCATGTGTAAGAAAGTAAGTTAAATGTACATTACGCAGGGTTTGGGGGATTTTCTGAAAACAGGTGCCTTCGTATGACAGGTTCACGGACCTTTTTATGACAGCATCAAGGAATCATCTTAAGATGGGAAAAAGTGAAGGATTTGGCATTTGAAAATTAGAGAAAGCTTGGTCAAGAACAAATGATTACCATGGGCCTTGTTTCCCATCCTGTAGATCCAAACCACTTCTGCAGCCAGGTAACAGTACAGTAGTTTTCACTTATGTTCATAGAGCAAATAACATGTCAAATAAAAGTTACATCTCTGACTTTTCAGTAAAGGTTTACTTGTGTTTTCCAAAACAGCATTAAGAATTTTTTGCTTTTAGACAATGTACTATTTTCATGTTAGTACCTCTATAATGAGTGAGGAAGTAATTAGCAAAGGAACAACAGTCACTCTCAATTTTTTGTGTATCATTATCTATTTTATCCAAACATATCTCCATCCTCGTCAGCAAAGACACTTTTTTTTTTTTTTACCTTTGCATCTTTCTTCTCATTTCACTCTTTTGCTGCCTGGCACTCTCATGCTTTCTGCAGGGAAGTAGGGAGAGTGGCACTTTATACTCAAACTTGATAAATGAATTCTTTGCCTTCTTGTTTCTTGGTAAGTGGACCATTAAGCTGCATGTCCTTGACTCTCCCTGTTGGTAGGATGAAAGAATATAGCAACAAAAGGATTTACCTTTGAGTAAATTTTATTTTACTTCCAGCATATGGTTAATAACATATTATATATACAATTTCCCTAATATACTACATGATAGAAAATGTGGTGGAAGGATTAAAATGTGGTACGCTTCATGTTTTCACAAGTCTCATTGAAGTTTGTTGTTTTAACATCTTAAGCTTGCATTCCCACTTGCATTACGTGAAGATTATAATATGAAGAAAAAAAAGAAACTCCTCTGAACCAGTTCTTATAATGTGCATCCTTAACTGACAATAAGTAATTGGAAAAGAATTTTTGTATTTGTAAGGTTTGACCTTGACATTGTTTGTATAGGCCTCCAAAGCAATTATTGTAGACACTGAGATGGAAAACAATGGCAAAAAGCAGACAGAAATGCTTGAATTAGTGCAAATCACAAACATAGCTGAGTGGTATTAGATGACAGTTTACTTTTAATGAGGGAAGACATGAAGTAATTAAATCTTGACATACAATTATGAAAAATATCAGGTAACAAGCCTGCTATGCAATATAAAATAAGAAAAGACATTTTCTGAAAACTTGCCTGATGCTCTGTCATCTGAGACTGTTCTTTATGAGTGCAGGGTGAAGGTCAAGGAGGTATCTCAACTCCATCAATCCTTTGGACAGTTACAAATGACCTTTCACTTTTCATAAGACATTCAATATTCTGAATGGGGGGGATACATTTTTCTGTGTTTAGAAAATAGCAAAATTGAAACCTTTTATAGCGCACAAGGTGCATTTGTGTTTGAATCTCCTGAACAGCGCACTCATTCTTAAATGTTCATTGACACCAATATCTCATTTACATGATCTAAATAATTTTTAAAATGCTCTATCTGTTTCAAAATGTTCTTTACCTTTTCATATTTGTGTTGCATTAATTGTTGTGTTATATTTTGCCTATTTTTTAATGTGTATTGTGTGTTTTCTTCAAGGAGTGTTTTAAAACATTACAGTGCATTCAGAAGTATGGGTTTGAATTGTTGCTGCTCCCATTTGGTATTCATGCAAACCCAAGCATTACATCACATTTTTGTTTCATATTTATTTTGCAAGGATTAAACCTTGAAGTCTGTTTTAGTCTCGATATTTCATGGTGTCCATGGAAATTGTGTTGTTAGAAAGTGTACCACCAGATACACATTTCAGTGTGACTTATGGGGTTTGACTTTAATCCACAGTCATTTCTATGTGTAACCAGAGTTTGCTCTTTGGTCATATAAGCTTTGATTCCAATGGTACTGGTGTTAGGTAAGTATTAAGGATTTAATTGTTATTATTTTTGTACTGAATAAAAAAAATGCTAGCAAGCTACTGTTTCACCTGTATTTTGGAAAGTCCAAATATTTTTCCCTTTTTCACATAGATTCATTTTTTTTTCCTCCTATTTGTTACACAAAACAAAGAAACTTGGAATTCTAGGCAAGAACTGTTGCTCGATCTATCCCAATACTCTGCATGTTATGAGTAGGTAATCCTTTTGCTAACTTAAGTTGTACTTCTGTGTATAAATATAGAAAAAATAAAGGAAAAAAGACAAGAACAAATATATATAAGTGTTACAAAAGAACAACTTCTCTTCATTAAAGAAACCAAAAAACCCCCTTTGAGATAGAGTACAATAATAGACTGAGACCAGTCTCGGAAATGAATGAAAACTTACATAGGGAGAACACAAATGCATATTTTATAGTATCTTAGCTCACTTGCTGTATTTAATCAAAGATGCTACAACATACAATATAATTGTATCAGTTTAGAAGAATCTATCTGTATCTTTAGTGCCAAAAGTTAGGTGTGCCTTCAATTGAAAATAATTA
The DNA here is from genome assembly GCF_028500815.1 of Rissa tridactyla. Classification (NCBI taxonomy): domain Eukaryota; kingdom Metazoa; phylum Chordata; class Aves; order Charadriiformes; family Laridae; genus Rissa; species Rissa tridactyla. Next base: position 33,536,640 of record NC_071467.1, on the reverse strand, counting down.
TTTATTTAAATCATACATAATATCTCATTCGTTGCTTTTAGAAACATTATTCAAGGTCTGCCATGGGCAACAATTTGAAATAAAGCATAGGCAATTTTATTAGACTTGAAAAGCTCTTCAGAACAGAATTATTAAAACGATGCTCAGAATCTCAAATTGGATAAACCAAAGTGACATTCATAATACCTCAGTAATTTCTTTTCAAACATATGCCTTGCTACAGTCTTCAAAATCTTGTGGTTTAGTTTACCTGTACTTTACTATGTATTCAAAACTTACACCTTACACTGAGTTAGATTCTCTACTCAGACCAGTGTAAATCAAGAGCACAGTTTGTGAAACACTTCCTTTCTCTCTCTAGCTTTCTTCATAGGTAAGCCTATGAAATGGAAAAATAAGAAGAACCATTTCAGAACATTTTAGGGAAGGACTCCAGGACAAATATTCAGTTGCTCTCCTCTACTTATACAACAGCATTAGCATGAGCTTGCATCCCAGGAATTTCAACAAAATGAAATCAAACAAAATTATAGTCTTCATAAGTAGAGGCTAGGAAAAATTTCCTAAGACTACTTATGTATCAAGATATAATAAGCATATACATGCAAAAAATACTGAAAGTTGCTATTTACAATTTCAGAAAACTTCCCTTAATTTTGATGAGGTACATTAAGTTACAAAGTAGTTGAAGAAAAAAATGCAAAGCATAAGTATTCCTCAATTTTATAGAAATTAATACCAATAAAAGATAGTGATTCAAAATTTTAATACTAGCAAAAAAAATAAATTAAAATTAATTATGTTTCATGAATTGTCAATCCCTGTATTTTCTGGAAAACTTAAAGATTAAAAAAAGTAGAAATAAAAGTAATCCCTTTTCCCCCCCATCTTTTAAAGGACTTTGCACATGTGTCCTTTCTGGTATTCCAAAAATTATTTAAATTGGTTCTTTCTTGTGATGGTATAAGACTGTATTTTAACAGAGAGTTTCTGAAAAAAAAGCTGCTTAAAACTACTGATCTGTTTTCCAGTTGAGTTTTATCACACTAGTGTGTGAGCTTTAATTTGGTCCTAGCAAGTGCCGAGTTTAATGGATGCTATGGTTACTCTCTCTCTTGGTTTACTGTATATATGGAGATACATAGTAAAACAAATTGGTAAAAATAAAGCGGCTGGCCAATGCAAGACGTTACTTGTTCTCTTAAGCTGATATTCATTTGAATGTGTGAATGTTAATTAGGCACTCAGCCCAAAATTTGCACCTTAATCAACCTGTCAAATTTAAATTGGTGTCATGGCCTCAGTAGATAGCCTACTGAGTTCCTGCTGATCTTTTCTTATATGTAAGTTAACATGGTGGAAATAGAGACCCAGCAGATGACTTTTTTTTTCTGTTAAGACCTCTGTCTTCTTGGTTTGAAACTGGGGCTCAAGCTGTGAAATTGGGAAGGAAAAGTCCAAAAGTGCAAAAAACCTCAAGTTGAATAAAATCTAGAGAAATAAAATTAATTTAAATACATTCATGGCTCTGGTTGTAGCTCAAATACATACTTACCTGCAAAAGCAGTGACTTTTAGCTAGGCCAGATATATTGAAATAATACACTATCTTCTTTTTTTGAAAAACAAACCAGCAAAACCAAAGGAAATTAAACATAGAAAAAATATAAATGCAACATTATTGTGGAGATTTTACATTAACAAAAATAGGAAACTCAGTTTTAGTTCCCAGAACAACCATCATTCAGTCACACTGCGAATATATGAAAATACAGTGAAGTTAATACTGCACAGTATATGGCATAGAAATACAATATAATATGTACGGAAAGTGCAAAACAGCAGAATTACGGTTGCTGTGGGAACCATACTTTGAATTTAATGACATTTGTTTGTGTCATATCTCAATCATAATGTTGCATTAACGTAGTTATTTGCATTTAATTCTATATTACATTCCCAGTTTAGAAGAACACATTTGCAGTTGCTCATGTCTCTGCTTCCAACAGTGATTCAAAATTATACACTTTCTAAGATTATTTTGACAGAATTATATATAACCTCATGATGGAGCATCTCATTACCCTGGCAAGAGACCTTGACGCAGGAAGTAGTTTGTGAAAGAGTTAGATATTGATAACTAAAAATCTTGTTTTTAAAGATGGTTTATTAACTCTGCTATTATGCTATTATACCTGTACTTTCATGGGTGAATACTTTGTTATGAGAGATGGAGTGCTTAATTATTTCTCAGTGACCACAACTTCAGTGTAAGCGGTCTGAACTCGTAAAAACAGAAGTGTATAATCCAGTTAAGATTCAATTTGTGCTTTATTTATTTCTTTTGAGAACATAGGGCACATGGCTGGGAAGGAGATACAGTCACTTAGGACAGAGGTCCGTAAGCTTCTGTCGTCTCTTCTACTACGGAAAAGCAGTGATGAGAACCAGGTTGAACAACTACTCTTCAGGATAAGGAGAACTGTATATGACGATAATAAATTAAAGCATATAGAATAAACATTTTTTTTTAAAACAGTCTAATAGCCAATATGACAAATAAAAGCAAATTATATGTACTAGGTATAAAATATTCAATAATACTTTGGAGGGAATCTGAATTTACTTGTGTATGGTACTGTTATTTAAATGGAGATATCCCCCATGTAATCCATGCATAGACAAACACCCTTTTTTTCTACCACTTAAAAAAGCAAAAGCAGGTGTACTGTCCATACCTCTCTTATAAAGAATCATCACTGAAATGAAGATACATATTATGAGAATAAGGGTAGAATAGTGACCCCTAAAATCAATGAAAAAACTCTAATCAATTTCGCCAGGAGAAGGACTTCACCTTGAAACTTCCACCTGAGTTTCTTCTAAAACCAAGTTCTAGAATTTTTTATTGAGTATACAGAGGCCTGACAAGATCTCAACATCTCCGTTTACTTAAAAAGATTGCAAGGGTTAGGGCATGTTGCCAGCGTAAAAGCCAACAGAGAGTGTGAGACCAAAGGAAAAGAAAATAAATACAAAATAATTAACCGGAGTGGTTGTGAGAGAGGAAAATATGAAAAATTAGAAGAAATAAAATATTAAAAAAATAAAATAAAATATGATAAAATGGAAAACTATAAATATTTAAAGCTGAAATGTGTATTTAGTTAGTTACTTTTTCTGTACTGTTTCAAAATCTCTACTACCAGGGGGGAAAGGAAATGAAGAAGTTCTGCACTCAGGCCACAGTCTGGACCAATTCATCCAGTATTCCCTGCTGACAATGCTCAACTTGTCAAGCCTACATATTTTTTAGAGGCATGTCATAAAAGGTATATACAACTCTACTTCAGGAACTTTTACATTGAAGACTTCCATTGTTAAAATGTTTGAAGCATTGATACATGATTAATACAAAAAAATGCAGCAAAGCTATCATTTATAACCTATTTTAAAATAATTTATAGCTTATTTAAAAATCATTTGGCAATATAAGTATCAGATATATAAACCCCTCCACGTTCTGTGAAAGACTGTCTACCTTCAACATAAGTAAAAGAGGCAAAACCAACTACTAAATAAGTTAGTAGCGAAGTTATATTCAACCCTTCCTTGGCTAGATGAAGTGGAGACAGTGGAACAGTTTTATTGAGGAACTCATTCAGTTAAAAGAAGTCACAGGTGGGTCCCTATTGCATAAATTACATATTCAGATGCATATTTTTTGTAGACAGTAGACCTGAAGTTCAGAAGGGACTATTCAATCACTTAATCTGACTTCCTTTTAACATAGGCAATAGAATTTCACTGTTACTTGTGTCTTTAACCCAATAACTTCTATTTGCAGAAATACATTTTTCCAGAAAGGCCTGCAGTCTTGAAGAGCTGAACAGATACATGGCTTCCGCTGTTAGCTTGTTTCACTTGTACCGCTGTAGTGTTAAAAAATAAACCTGCCTTCTAATGTGAAGTTATTTGTCTTCAGCTTCCCACTGTTGGGTCTTGGTATACCTTTCTCAAATTGTCCTGTTCTTCTCAGTGTTTTGTCTCTGTGAAATCCCTGTAAACTTTACTGAAGTGAAATCTCAATATTTTCTTTCTGGTGAGTTAAACAAAATGTTGAATAATTTTTGTCTCTTATCTGCACGAGCTCGTATTTTTCATGATGCTCTTGGATAGTGTCTCACTGGACTGGATGTAGTATGTGTTCTGTTAATTACATTTAGAGATGGAACTTCCGTCAGACTTTTTCAAGCAGCAAAAAAATTCTTGAACTGATTGCCTAGAATCAATACGGATCAAGATTTTTACTTTTATTTAAAACTCTGGATACACAGGTTTTTTTGGAACTTCTTTTTGTGTGCCAGCTAATATATCACCATGATGAGATCAGCTATTGACTTATCTGTTTTTATACTATGTTTGTCACAATGGAGATTATTAGAATCCTTGTTCTTTTTTACCTTCCTGACTTTGTCACAGGCTATGATTATTATTGTGCAGCAGAAACTCTCACCTCTTCCTCCATTGAGGCTGAAACATTAAAAGCTCTAATGCTGAAAATCTGTTGAGATGGAAATCTTAGGAAAGGCTTGAATAATTTATTTTATTGTTCCCATGCATCTTTACCTGTTATGGATTGGTAAATAACTAATTAAGAAAACTGAACATCTCAAGGGCTTTTTAGACATGCTTGATGCCTTTGAGGTGGTATTTCTTACAGAAAATAATCTCTTCAGGAAATATGCATTATCCTTGAGCACAGACAGAGCTAAGGCAGTAATACAGAAAAATCCTAAATTCTTTTCAAAGTGTGATGATATCATACTATGAAAACACAACCAAAACTCCAACACAGTTATCAGGATGTGCTATTTGCATCCGCACCATGAAGCTGCAGACTTCAAATTCAAGCTATATTCAAGGTCTGTTCTCTGGGAAAAGACTCTTCTGTTCTACCACTTGCCTGCCTATGGTCACTGAAGAGATTCGGAATTTAACTTTAGCTTCCTTCCCCCGCCCCCCCCATTATTTACCAGACACAGTTCCTTGGAGATCATTTCACAACACAATAGTCTTCATTTATTTATGTTTATATATTTTGAGGGCATCAAGAAAAATAAGCTTCCCTACTTTTAGATGCATTAATTTATTTCTAGGCCGTATCTTGTTTTCTGTGAAGTTTTAATTATATATTTATTTAATAGGAGGCCTTATAAAATTCCTTCCTGTCCTCTTATTACAATTATTACAAGTTGCTGTTATATTTTTTCTCTCGTTTGAGTTCTATGGTTTAATTTAAAGATACACATTTGTAATACTTATCTCTAAGAAATAGATTTTTCTCTTATCTGTATGACTAAAGCAAAAACATGGATGGCTTACTGATAATCGTAGTTGTTTGATGTTACGCATCTCACAAAGTGCCACTCCCAGGCTTTTCAGTTGGTTTTTTCTTTCCTCTCTGAAGTTTACATTAACCATTTTGCCTCCGTTTTCAACAGCTGAGCACAGATTGAGAAGAAATTGGGAGTGGGGAGGGGAAAGAAGAGGATGGCTGAAAATACCTGAGATGGGACAGCTTGAGAAGTCCTTGCTGAATTCAAGATCTTGGAATTGGGACCTGAAAGACAGCTGCACAAACCTACAGTAATATATGTTCAGCCATGAAAAATCTTACGCTAAGGCAACAGAAACAGGGGGAAAAAAAAAAAAAGGAAGAGAAAAATGATAAAAACTTCCCAAGCTCCATGATGAAAGCAGTCCTCAAAGCCTGTGTAGATAGCTGTTCTTTCACCTAACTTCCCTTTTCCTTCTGTTGCTGCAGAATCTCATTTTATAGTCACTTCCTATCAGAACAGAAAGAAAAGCGAAGAGGAAATTAACCCTTAAGGAACCTAAAAGAAGACAATGTGCCACTGTATCATACAGAAGAATACTGACACCATAATACGTGAAGGTATTTCATGCACTCTTCTCTTTTCAGTGCAGTTTAACTCTTTGATGAATCACAGACAGAATTTCTGTCTTTTCAGAAAGTTCTGAGAAGATAAATCCTTGAGGATATTGTATGTAAATCCTAGTTACTGGGCCGTAACTGTTCCCAGTTATCTTTTCAAAGAAAACACCCCTCGGTTTCTTGGAAAAGCTAACATTTAACGACCACTGAAAATACTGGAGATGGCATGTGGAATACTATATATAACTTCAGAAAGGCTATTAAGGCCTAAGCCTACTGATTTTCCTTACACTGGTACCTCTCCCCCCTACCTTGTGTGTATCTGTGTATATATTCAAATACAGTACCAGTTCCATATTTACAGTTCTGTACAGTCTCCGTTAATCTTCATTCACTTATAATTCTTATGGTTTTTACGTATTATTGAGTCAATATCCAAGTATCCAAGTGTGAATTCTTCAGAGCCTGAAAAGAGTTAAGAGTAATCGGTCCTATTTTTACACTCAACCAACAAACACTTTTCATGTTTCAGTGTCCTGAGTTCTGTAAATAGCAAGCAATTTTTGTGTCCAAGTGTCCTTTCTAGTGGGGTTTTTAAACTTTCAGGATCCAACTACCCCAAATCCCAAAGTTACCCTAACATCCTCTTCCCTGGAAGGAAATTAGAGAATTTTTTAGCAATATAGATAGCATTATGAATATTTTGTAACTCAGCACCACTGCAAGAAAAAATAATAAGTACCTCACTGGAAGTCTTCAGTTATATCAGCGTGTGATTGTAAAATCTGTAGGAGTAACAGCAAAGGATTCTCATTAACCAGTCTTATTACATGGTCATGAACAGTTGTTCATTGTTTATCAATGGCAGCTGGTGAAATGCTCTGTGATGACAGAAGTATTCGTGCAGCAAGCAAAGACTACTTGCTCTGGAGCATTTCAAGTTCAAAACTTTTTGATTCAAAGTCTGGAAAACAGTATGGTGTAAAGCCACACAGTACATGTGAAATGCCAGCAGTTCTGTAAGAACTATAGCATGAGGAAGATAATTTTCACAGAAACGTATCCGGAATTAATTCCAGACTTACACGGCATCTCACCACCAGCAGATTTCTCTTGAATGACTATAACTACAGAAGCAAACAAGCCCTGAGAGCTGTTAGGTTTCTGTAACTAGTTTGGCATGGGCATATTGGCATGGCATAGCCACAAAGAAGGTGCTGAATTCCAAAATTAAAGCAAGGCTTGTTATTGTCATAAGACTTTAAACCCTCAGTAGGTATTCACGGCTTTGCAAATATGCTGTCTACCATTGAGTGGGATATACCACGTCTGTTTTTTCTATTCTGTCTCCTACCCAGGCAGCAGAGTGCAGTTGTCATTAAAGTCCAGACCTAATGAATTTTAATGGGACACCATCTTTAAAGTGGGTCACTCTAGCAAAGCATGCCTCAAGAAATTTTAGTAACTGCCAAGTGTATTCATTGATGATCAGACTACTTGACATGGGTAATATCATTAAAAATGTGAATTGTTGCTGTTTATTACTTGTTATCATGACTAATTAAACCTTTGGATCATAGAGGAAAAACTTAAACTATTACCTGAGCAACTACAAAACAGCCACAGAATCTTTGATCAGCTAAAGTTAACTGATGGTCACATGCACATAAGATCTACTCACTTTTAATTGCCCATTGTTTTTTGTTATGCATTTGAAAAGTAACATGGGAAATGTGTCTGAAAAATGGATAATAGAATTGGAGAGACTGTCACAGCAGTTTAAGCTGCTGGAACATTGAACATTGATGAAGCTTTCAGGCCTTCACTACCTGTTGTAAAGCAACTACGTTTTCCTGTTTGTTGGCAAGGGCCTATGGTGGGGAACCTTTCCTCTAAAGATAAATTGGCAGGCAGGAATCTGTTTACATTCCTTTTACTCTAAGGCTTGTGTGTCTGTAGGGCTATGTGCCTTGTTTGCTTTTTCTCAGTGAGACCTTGTTTGTCTACCTGACTGGCTTGCTTGAGCAGATGGGCTCTGTGGAGGCTTCCTTTCCCTAGCATTGAGGAAACCGAAGCACTGGAACATGTTATGTGTAATTGCAAGAACAGTTAGTAAGCCAAACTTGGAGAGCCTTGGGCTGCTTGGGTTTGTGGGTTAAATCAAGCATGAAGATATGGGAGCAAGAATCATCTCTTCTCTGCCCATAGTTAGCAGGGTAGGAAGGAAGGCTGGTGCAGAAACTGGAAAAATCAAAGCAGCTGAGTTCCCCTAGGGTGCTGTTCTCATTATCAGCCAGTGAGTAGCTCTGGCTAGAAATAATGCTGCTCATCTACTGTGCGTCCTGCTCCTGGCTATAATGAATCACAGTTTGCCAGGGTGATGCATACACCTTGACTTTGGCACTAATCCACTATCATAGCTACCTATTCCCTTGTAACACAGCAAGAGGAGGGAACATTCAACTGAGGTAGGAGTCTGCATGGAGGCAGTTTCTTGCCATTGTGGCAATGTGCCTCTGATTTCACACAGCTCCAGGCACACAAGCTCTCACTGGGAGACTGATGATTGAAACAAGCTGGTGGTTGATTCAGACAGCTGACTGGTATTCTCACCTCTCTGTTTGTGGCATTTCTCATTTCTGTGCCTCTTCTTAGCCTTTATTCCTTCTGGATATTTCTGTTTCCCAGTCTTGTTTCCTTCCCACATGAAATTAGCATGTTTTTAAACTTACCTTCCACTCTTGCTTATGTACCTCAGCTATTCAGGGTAGAAATGATGAGGAGGATTAGGCTGTGAACCAGAACCAGCTTTGCTGGCAAAGTCAGTGTTATAGAGTCACTAAGCTTTGAGCATGAGTAGAACAACAATGAAAAATGGCAAGATTATAAGCACACTAGAATTTAACCATTTTCTTTTTCCCTCTCTACACCAAATAGTGGGTCAGTACCTTCTTCTTTCTATCTTCACTTTGTCATTTTGTTGAGTGGGAGAATGAAACAGCAAGTGCTTAGATAGTAGATACTAGATAGGAGAAAGTGAAAGGAACAGCAGACCAGGCATTGAGCACCCTGTTTGTTTTAATCGCCAAGGAAAGATGAAGGACATTCTTGACAATGCTCATCACTTATTCTTTCACTGTAGGTGGCTGAGATGTATCTTTATGATACCTGCCTGTCAAACTTCTGATATTTAGGCTAAGCCCAGTGCTATCCTGTTGAGATATAACCATGTCACTTTCAAGTATCGTTAGCCTACACGGAGGCTTGAGATTTCATTAGACTCTATTTCCGGTTCTGCTATGCTTGGCAAATTCTCCTTGCTAAAAATAACTCAAATCCCCCAAACAAACCAAGAGTCACCAATTCCCAGTGGTCTCTTTTTTATATCAAGGTAATTCAAGAAGTAAAAATACATTTCCAGTCTTTTCTAAAAAGTAAAGACCCATAAAGATGTTTATGGATACTGTTAAGGATGCTTGTTATAAATTAATTATTTTGCTTCTTTTAAGTCAGTAATGTTTTAAAAATAGATTAGTAAAACAATGAAATTAATAGCATAACCTGTGGTCAAGTTAATGCCTAGTTAATTTTCAGATGGAAACTTCTGCAAAAGAATTGACTTAATTAAGGAGGGAAGCTCCATTTGTGTGTCACGAGCAAATGCAGTGAAAAGAAGAAACAATTAGAAATTGAATTTGTAATAGTTTCAGAGAAACAGAGACCTGATCAAGAGGAAATAAGTATAGAACATATTTACAAATATTTTCTTGTAACACCTAACATACTTCTCTTGTTTTTATAAAGGTGCATAACCTTTTATGAAGGTCCATCTCACTTACCAAGTGGATGATACATCCGACTTAGTTGTCTAACTAACTCAAAGATGGCCTCCTCATACCTATAAGAAGACCATCAAGGAGACAGTCACAAACTCTTTACAGTGATGCATGGCAGGAGGACAGAAGAAAAGAGGCATAGAGGATTGGATATAAGGAGAAACTTTTCCCTGTGGGGACAGAGTCATGTGCAACAAGGCCAAGAGAAAGGTGCTGCACCTGGGTCAGGGCAATCACTGGTATCAGTACAGACTAGGAGATGAATTGATTGAGAGCATCCCTGCAGAGAAGGATTTGGGGATACAGACAGATGAAAAGCTGGACATGGGCTGGCAATGTGCACTTGCAGCCCAGAAAGCCAGTCGTACCTTGGGTTGCAGAAAAAGAAGTGTGGCCAGCGGGTGGAGGGAGATAATTCTTCCTCTCTACTCTGCTTTTGTGGGATCTCTTCTGGAGTACTGCATCCAGTTGTGGGGTCCCTGAGATGGACCTCTTAAATTGGGTCCAGAGGAGGGCCACAAAAATGATCAAAGGGCTAGAGCACCTCTCCTATGAAGAAAGGCTGAGAGAGTTGATGTTGTTTAGCTTGGAGAAGAGAAGGCTCCAGGGAGACCTTAGAGAGAGTTCTCAGTAGAATTTTTGTCAATATTAGAAAAGGATTTCTCAGGTTTTCCTTGAAATAGTGCTCCTCAGTAAGCTTTTGTTTTACCAAGTTATTTATTGCAAGTAGCAATTATGAAAAAGTGGTATTTTATGAAAAGATGAAAGTTTTCCTTTGTGTTATGAACTAGTGGTGGTAGGATCTAATGTCTCTTGAAAATGAGATTTAGTGGAGAGCAATGCCTAAAGGGCCTATAATTATACTGATCATGGAAAGAATAAAAATAAACAGGATCTATGTTAAAAGTCTGAAAAAGAAGCTCACATGCTTGAAAATTATATAATTGGATGAAAAAATTTGAACCTTTGTTTAGCAGTCCACATTCACCCCAGATTGACAACCTGAGAAAGGTAAATATGCAAGAAATAAAACATTTTCATTCGCTATTATGTATATCAAAATTCTGACTCTTCTCTCTTGTTATATGGAATGAAGAAAGAAAGTAAAGTTATTAGTCAATCTGTAGGTTAAGAAATTATAGAATGAAAAATGAAAATAGGTAGCAGCACCTGAAACATTAAGAATAACAATATTTAAATTAATATAATTTAAAATAAATAATGTAAATATAATATATTAGTAATAATATTTAAATAAAATAATTATAACATTTAAAATAAATAATTTTAAAAATAACAAAAATCTTATACTTGAAAGAAATCAAATTAATTAAAGATTAATTAACGTCATTGTTTTATTATCAGAGCAGAGCAGATAGATAAGTAACATTTGGGATGGTAACCTTCATGAAGATGGAGCTAGAAATTGTTGGATAGTTTTAATCTGTTAGTTAAGCACATAAACAATTTTAAAACTAAAATAAAAATTATCATTACTTGATAAGAAACTTTTGCGTTTTGTAGGTCTCTTGTCTACCTTGTAATCAGGACATGAATACAAAAACAATGAATACAATGATGGGGTCAGCAATAAACTGCGTTACCATTTTAATTAACAGTGATATATGGCTCTACGTATACATGTATGTAAAACTAGAGTTGAGTTCCATCCTATATAAAGTAATTTGTGAAAGAATGTCTCCAAACTACTTTGGTGAATTAACTCGTTTCTGAAAACTTTTGTGAGGCAATAGGAAGGGAAGCACTCAGACTGCAAAGGCTTCAGTAACGCCAATGAGATCTTAGCCCGCTACAATACCATGGATACATGACAATGGATGGAGAGAGGCTGACATTGTCATGAAGGTCAGCTAGCTATTGAAATACCAGGTAGGATGAATTTTAGAGACCGAAATGTAACAGCTAAGTAGTTCCTTCCTTTCTGCCTTTTCTGTCTGCTTAACAGGAAGCAAAGGTCTCCCTCTTCTGTGTGTAAATTTTTCCAATGGTGAGAAAGCCAGCTCTAAGTCACTCGTTGTCCAGGACTGCTATTGTTTGTAGCTCTTTAATCCAGGCAAGCATTACCTCATCTTTTTTCTGTGCCCCTTTTTATTCTGTCATTAGTTAGTGGTACTATATGTCAATGTGCTTTCTTATTATGTTTTACCATAAACATTTGTATCCTCCCAGCTTGAACTTTCTTGCTGACAATATGTCATAGGAACCTATAATTAAGCCCATATTCCACTTAATACACACTTAAATCATCTACAGAATTTTTATTTGGGTAAAAATTTCCTGACAAGAATTTACTTTAAACGTAGCCAGTTTGTTCCTTAAGAAGTCAAAAATATATATGAAGTAATTTCATTTATAAAAATTGAATGGATATGCTTAATAATGTTTTACCTACTATAGTTCTGAAAATGAAAAATCATGAATTTTTATTTTCCAAGTTTAAAGGAAATTCTCCCTTCCACGTCTGTTACCACTGAATGATAACTCCCTAATCTTTTACAAAGGTTATTTAACATCACTATTAGCATTCAAGTTCTGTAAAAATTCCACAGAGTCCTGAAATACACCTGTCAATCCATTTTCCTGCTGCTTTAGATCTCATTTTTACCTTTGTAGCTGATTACAAACTAGCCCAAAACTTGGGGATGTGGATGATTTTGGAGTTAGTTTTGTTTTGTTTTCCAAGGCATTTACCCAGCTGAAATATTCTGTCACCTCTTTAGACATATTCCAAAAGAAAGTCTTTAAATCACAACTATGCACATCATACTTCTCTATATTAAAGCAGCTTGTCCCCAGCAATTATCAGATTACACTAGTCCATTTTTCAGTGCCCATTTCTATCAATTTTGTGAACAGGGGTTTGTTCCACAGTGCCTTGATGCTATACTTTTTAAACCCACCATACTTTGTTATCTTTAAGTTCTTGCAGAATGAGAACCTGCTTGAAAATTTCTCTGCGTGGTTTGCTATCCCTTTTGAATGACCACAGCTCCTTCATCTCAAGCACTGTCTTCTATTTCATTGCAGACCCACATGCTCTGGGCGTGGTGACCTCTTTAAATATCTCACCTATAAACCTTTCATTCTAGTGAATGCTGCATACTGTGGCAATTTGTCTGTTGGGATCATCAGTCTTGCTCTTGAGGTTCACATATGCTCTCTTCAGATGTCTTCATCCAGGAAACACCACATCTTATTCTGCTCACAGATCATAAGATTCCTCTTTGGTTTAGGTCCCTAATCCCTCAGACTCAGAGTCTCTTTTAACTTGTAAGAATAATACTGAAAGGGGAAAAAAAGACAATAAAACTGGATGTAACGACAGCCAATCAGTCAGTAACCCACCCCCCCCCTACTCCTCCCTTACCCACTTACAATCAGCACCAGCTGTAGTGCAATTAAACTCAGCAGGTGTTCAGAGGAATTACATTTTATCACCACCATCCCCTCTCCTCCTCTGCTCCCCCTTCTCTCCCCCCACTCCCACAAGACCCAACTGCCTTTCTTTATGGGTCTATAAAAAATAGAGCAAGTCAGATATATAACAGCATTAAAGTAACCAAAGAATTAGTAAAGGAAGATGAAGACATATTGAAGAAAATGTGCTCACAGACATTCATGGGGAATGTTTAGAATAAAAACATTAATATTCCTTAAACTGATAGTTATAAACTCTTCAGGGTGTTTTCATTGTCTTTTCACTTTGTGTAAAGCCCTTAACTTGATTGTGCAAGGTTCTGAACATCCTTGTCTGGATTCAATAATGTGATTCATCATATGCTTGTGAAAACCATGATGATGGTTTCATGTGGGCTACGCACATGCTTAAAATTACCTGTGCATGCAAGTGCTCTGATGATCATAGTGCTTAGCGCCTTGCAGAATCGAATGTTAAATAAGTAATGTTATTATCAATTATGGAAATACTAACTATGAAAGGGTTAAATGGAAGACTCTCAGTTTTCATGCTGCTAACTACTACTATTTGTCCCTGAAAAAATAATTCAGAATATATTTTATAGTATACATTGCCCATTAGAAGGAAGAAAATAAATCCTTCCTGTTTAATATTTGTTTCATTGATGCTTGTTTAGTGTTTCCTCACTTCCTTAGCTTATTTTAGTCTTTTTTCTATGATCAATCTTCATCACGTTTTCTAGCAGATGTTTCTATTTGTATTCGCTCAGCTTTACCAGTATTCTGAATCACTGTAAAGACAGTAGCCAGGCAGATGACAGTGGAAGTGATAGAGTATTCTAATATTAAAATATCAAAAGTAAAGTTACCACTTCAATATAAAAGTTCACTCTCTTTCTTAAAAATATGGATTTTTTCAGATCTTCTGTGTGTAAATTGAATGTCGCAATGAAAAGTTATAATTTTGAAACATTCTACTTGATGCTAATCATGTTATAGACACAATTATTTATTTTGAATTAGCTGTTTTAAATAGTTCCAAAAGACTAAATTTTGTTTTACACAGCTTACATTTCCATATGCTATTGTTAACGCACTGCTTTTCTTTACATTGTGATCACCTAAGAGCGTAATCAAAACTCCATCTCCTGCTCTTATGCTAATAAAATGTACTGGTGTGAAAAACAGAAGAGTTTTAATCAGTAGGACCACATGTTGCAGCATCACACTGTACAGTTTTTTCACTGACTATGTAGCCTTCTGGGTAGTCTGAAGCTGTATCTGCCTCTGAATTAGGTATTTTAGTAATAGTAACAGTTTTAAGATTTTGCGCCAAGAATATATGAATACAATCTTCTAAAAGTTTATAATTATTCTTTAAAATGTTAAAAACATCTAGAAACTTGATAATTTTTCTCTCAAATGAAATTTAAATACATGTAGGTCAGAATTATTTTCTAGTTTGTAATTTAATTTCATATAAGATGTTAGAAGGAAGCATACCTTCTAGCCTCTAGAGTCAGCGCGAAGGTTCAGTACCACTCATGGAATAGGCAGGCGAAGGTCCTGTGAGGAAGTTAACCGTGTACTCAGAGACTAAAAATACACATACAGGCAGATTAACATTGTACAGCCAAATCTAGCTGCTGCATTTCTTAGCCTCAGACTGCTTGTCTAGATATTCTTTTACCATAAGTTTGTCATACGAACAAAGAAGCCTTACTGACTCTTCTGATCTATGCTAGCAGGACTGGAATCTTTAGAGCTAATGAATATTTTCAGCTAGTGAAGCTTTAGAATAATACAAATAGTGAATTATGACACACTATATGGATTGACCAGTATAGTGCCCCTATAGTATAGGGGTATATGGCCACTTAACCCCTCATTTTCACAATTATTTCTTAGATCAGAAAGGATGCGGAGCATACTAGGGAATCTTGGGCTGTATTTTAGGCTTTATAAGGCAGTGTGCTAAAGATGTTTCTGTTCTCTCCATCCCAGCTTTCTTCCTTCTGCATCTTTTTCCATTTCTTTTGCCTCACCCTGTCTCTTTCTCCCTCTAAGCAGCCAAGAAATCAATCGGTCTGGCATTCCTTTCCCTCTGCGTATAGCTGGACCATTTCTAAAGCTCAATCCATTGTAAAGATTCTAGTTTGGCTTGGAAGCTATGAAAAGATAGACATTTCACCACATTTCTCACAGCAGTTTAACCTTCTAGAGGGGAATCATTAAAACTGAGTGACGTATTAAGAAATAATTCACTCGCCAAAAAATGCGACTTACAGCTATCAATGGAGTTGGTTTGAATTCACCAAATACTTTCCATTCTTCAATATTTGATATATAAGTTGCTGGAGGTATAGTTTCTTCTTTTACCCTGCAGCCCAGTGGCTGAACTGTCCTCAGGGTTATGAAACCCAAGTTTGATTTAATGGATCTGAACTGCTGGCTCTTGTCTTTGTCTGAGTGGTACATTATATAATGTGGAGCATGGAAACAGCTTCAACAGGAGATTAAATTTTTTCTAAATTAACTGCAAGCATTTTTACTGGGACACCTTAATGAAAGTTCATTAGCGAAGAAGAGTACTAAATCTCTGTCTTTGTATTTCAGGAGCAGTGTTTGAGGAAAGAAAAATCAACTCCTGCCTTTTTTCTTTCTTTTTTTTTTTTCCTTATAAACATCACATCAGGCATTCTGGAGTGGGATGTGTTAATTTCAGTATGGCAAATGGATGCTGCAAGTCAAAGATGTTAACATGATCCCATCTCTGTATAATAAGCAATTAAACAAGGTCTGGGATTTTGAGTGCAAAGAGACTTTGGTCTGCCTCGCAGAAATTCCTGTATAACTGATCACCATTGAGTAAAGCCTTTCTGAATTATTTCTAAAGATGGAGAGAAAAATGCCAGTAAGGCATTTTAAAAATGAAGTGCTGAAAAATGCTTTTATTTTTAAAAATTTCCTGATTTTCTTTCCTTTGCTGGAAACAATCATTATAAAAGAAAACCTTTTAGTGCTCTAGGTCAAACAATACTATGTAGAATTCTGGTCTCAGTGTTTGAAGAAAAATATTGTGGAATTACAGAAAGCACGTGAAAGGGCAGCTAAAGTGATTAAGGGGATGGAGCATCTACCTTATGAAGAGAGACTAAAAAGGCTTGGCTCTTCAGTTTGGAGAGGAGAAGACTGAGGGGTGATGGTTTACAACTGAGGTTTACACAATTATAGAAGAAGTGAATAAACTGAATGCAGAACTGTTATTCATTAAATCCTTCAGGATAAGTAGAATCTGCTCAATGAAACCAGCAGGTGACCAGTTTGAAACAGTTAAAAGGAAGTAGTTAGTGAATTCATGGGATTTCCTGCCATGGGATTGTCAGAGAATATCAGTCAGTTCAAAAAGAGATTAAGAGTAATACACGGACAACAGGACCATAAATACATAGTAAAAGCACTGAACAGAGATGTGCTCTCTTACACCTCTAACACAAAAATTATGGCTGCTGCTGAAGGAGATGGCCCACAGAAAATGTCCAGTCTCATGCATTCTCCCTATATAGCTTCTCCTGTTATCACTGTTGGAGACTGAAAACTGGCCTTGATGGTCTGACCCCAGAGAACATTTTTTTAATATTCTTATCATTGTCTTATGTATGACTGCAAAAGCTGGAAGGGCTGGGAGTAATGTCATGTTGAGTGAGAAAGTAGTATCTATGAGAAGCAATGACTTTCATCTTCTGAAGTTCTCCTAATTCAGAATTGAGTACCAAATGGGAGTTTCTGTTTCTCATAGCTGCAATATACCAGCTGAACATCAACATTTTTGCCTTTTAGAAAGACAGTTTTCTGCTGTCTGCTAAATATAAGCTTCTTTTTATGAATGAAGAACACAATACTCCATAGCATATTTGAATATTTGAAGGCATTTGATTTAAAGTCATTAACAATAGTAGTAAAGAGCTTTTTTTGAACATAATAGAGGGACAAAAATAGTTGGTTGATATTAGCTATTGCTTGTCGTTTCACCTTGCTATTAGACCCTTCTGGATGGATTGGATTGAACGCAGGGATAAGAAAGGTGTAGATATATGATATGGAATGAAATTCTAGGCTCCAGTTAGATTTCTATCACACATAGGACATATTAAAAAAATAACCACCATATATCTGCTACATAAACAAATATAACACCCTTTGTCTAACAGTAAGGGAATACAGTAAACTTCTGGTTTGTTTTGGGCCTGTTTGAGCAAAGCATTAGGAGGCCTGGTGCCCTGAATTCAAAGGCGTTTAATTCCTTTCATAGAGCTACATTAGCCAGAGGTCCAACATTGCCGGAGTCCTGTCAAGTAAGTAACCAAACTATGGGTCATTATTTATTGTTCACTGTGGTAGGCCAAATAGTCTACCATAGTTTTCCCTGGTGAATTTTTGTGTGTGTGAAGACTTGTGTGTAGATTCGTGAAGATAACAAGTCTGGTGGACTTGGTAGCGTTAGGTTAGTGGTTGGACTCAATGACCTTAAGGGTCTTTTCCAACCTAAATGATTCTATGATTCTCTGATTCTCGAATAGTTCCTAGCTCACACACTGGCAAGCTTCCTAGAGACCCTTCATTCATATTTTGCTTTGTGTCTTCTCTTCACTTGCTATGATTAAAAATTAGATCGCTTACTTTTGTTGGGCTCCTAATTCTTTCACAGAAGCTTTGAAAACCTCAGAAAACCTATAATCTTCCAAGCTGTATTGCATACATTTCACATTTCCTGTTTCCCGGGGGCTGTCCTGGGCAAAGGCTACTGACTTATAGATGTTGATTTGGAGTTAAGGCTCTGTCCCACGGTCCTGCCTGGGTTTTAGTCCCTCTGCTACCACTTCTGACCTGCCTGTGGCTTGGCATCTATCATGGACTTGATTGGACTTTCTCACCACTTCATTCTAATACAGACGGTCTTCTCATCATCCTAGGCAGCACTGCATAAATTTACATAATGTCGAAAAATATTTACTCTTGTTAAAATACATAGCAAAGACTCCTACAGTGCAGCAGCAACCTCCTACAGTGCTTTCTAAGCCACTCTTATTCTCTGATCTCCCTGAGAGGGGTCTAGGTCTTCATTTTCTTTGTCACTTGAGAAGGGACAATCATCTTACTCTTCTCTCACTCAAGCAATCACTTCTAGTCATCTTACCTGCAGTCAGCTTGCATGCATCTCTGGGGATAGAAATCTATCTACTAGTCCTGCTCTTGAGTCAGATGAGAATTTGCTGCTGAATCTTCTAGCTATGAGAATCGAGCAAGCTGGTCACCAGGGAATGTATAAGGTATATATGTCTGTTCTCCACCTTACCCCATCAATCTTTGCCTGAGGCATGTGGTATTGGGAATGGCATTTTTGGCTACCCTGACGGGCTACCTACCTATTATATTTCTTAACAGTGTAATTCAGCTAACAGTTACAGACAGAGAGTATGTCCAGATTTCTACTGTTTTGTGATTGTGGACTTCTAAGTAGTCTCTGGCTGTAGACTTAATTCCATGCTTTTCCACCTCAGTTTTTCCTTCCATTTTTTAAAAATTGTAACTATCCATTAGCTTTCGGGGGTGCATCTCTTTGAAGTACCAATTATATTTGTTACTCTTCATGATTCTCTTTTTCTTTGACCATATTGAAAGCAGGTGCTTAACAGTCATGGATTCTTAGATAACCATCAGTTTCCAGCTCAAAAATTAAATGGTATTTATCTGTTATGATGATGGAAAAAATGCCCTCAACTACAATAGCATTATGCAGTAGCCATATTTTTTAAAAAGCAATGACGATATTTTATTGATAGATGCTTTAACACTCATTCCTAAATCATCCCCTTTCTTCTCCTTGTTTCTTTCTGTAAAACTCAGACAGTTTCCATTCTTATTTTTGTCCGAGTGCCAGAAACAGTTTCTCTTCAATCCTTAATTTTCAGTTCTGCTGTCTGTTACCATTACAGCCTCAATGTGCAAATAGCAATCACAGCAAACTCTGCCGACTTTAGCTGAAAACAGATCTATTTCAGGTGGGCTGTTCAAGAAAATTATCATCCGGGGGGCACAGCATGTTATTGGGAGCACGTGCGTGGCCCAACCTTGGCAAAATGGCTGGGATAAGAGCAACTAACAAGGCAGGAAAGTAGGAGTAACAGGGTGGGTGAATGGGACACCCAAACTATTAACCCAAGACTGATAATGCTGGAGAGGAAGATGACCATCAACTGGATTAAATGCTAACCAAGGAACTACAGAGACTTTTGAAACAGCTGAGTCAGCTTTAAAAGAGATAAGAAGTATATGAGGAGAGAAGCTCGGAGATTTGTAGTGTGGGGAGGAAATGGGGAGCAGGGCAGCAGTGGGGCTGGCATGACCCTGCCAGATGTGGCCCAGTGACACTGGGGGCTCTACCTGGATCTGGAATCATGGCACCCCTGTGGGTGGATGGGGAATGTGGACTGTGGTCAGTTTGTCACACATTCATCACAGATTATTGACATGTTGTGTGAAGAATGTGTTTCTAATTTGTTTTAAACTCTGCTTCCAAATAGTTTATTTGATATTCATAGCTTTTTTCTATTAGGAAAACAAACCCTTCCCTTATTATTTTTTTTTTTTTCTCCCCAAAGCTTTCTGTCACTATACTCTCCATCATCTCCCTGGCTGCTGAACTCTATCAAGATGAGATATCTCAGGCTATCCACTTGCTCCTTGGGTAGATGGTCTTCCATAGCTTTCAATATATTCATTGTCCTTCTTTGTACCCGATTCTAGACAACAGTCTAGGTCAGAGGCATGTAGTGGGAAAGAATGTCATTAACCTTATCAGAGGCAAGGTGTATTTTCCCTTCCATTCACAAGCCATTGTACCTCATCACGGAAAGAGATTAGGTTGATTTGATGTGTTATGGAGTTTGTCTAGGAAGTCCCAATTAGCTCCTCCAGGTTTTACACCTTTGATAAACATGGCATATATGGCCAGAATTTCCAACATACAGCACAAGGTCTTTCAAAAGGGCTTGTAAGCCACATAATTCAGAAAATTCATAATCAATTTCCTACTATTTAAATTTATGTTAATTTTATTGTATTTGCTGTGCTTTTCATAAGCATGACCTTTTTTGTGGTTTTGTGTACATTTCTATATATCTATGTATTTTTATTAATTCGTTATCATCTTGTTTCATAATTTTTTGTGCTTTTTAAAAGAGAAATAATGCAGACATTTGATTTTCTATGGTTTTGTTTGTTTTCTGAATATAAGTACATGTGGTAAGAGCCACTGTTACTGATTTATTCTTTGAGGAACTAGGGAAAGGAAGAAAGAGATAGAGGATTTTCCTTTGTGGGGGAATAAGTTTTACTTCTCAAACATTATCTTCTGACTTTGCTCTCAGCACTGTGATAACTTGGATAGACATTTTGTTTCTTTGGAATGTAGTTATTTTCTTAGTTGCTTTATTTTTATACCAATAAGTCAGACTCTGGCAGTGGCTTCATTCCTCAGTAGGGTGTGCCAAGGCTGTTATGAATGTTGATGACAAGCTTCAATCATGCTTTTTTACAGAACACAATAATGCGAGCTGAGCAGGTGTACAAAAATCTTTTTCTTTCCAACCATTTAAATTATTTTTTTATTATATTCCACCAGTTGATGTTCTTTAAGGGAATAGAGAGAGAAAACACTTTTCCTACAGTTGTACTGGGCACTAGGCTAATGAATTTTAATTTTCATTCCCTGTTCAGAGGAGAATTCTTCTCCAGTATATATAAGGGTAAGCAAAAAGCACCCAACTGGCGATTTTCCCCCCAGTCAACTGTAATAATCTGCATTCCCAGAACTTGCTCAGAATTTGGTCATCAGACAAAAGGGAAATCAATTCTTTCCTTCTCTTTTTTTTCTGAGATAGTATAACATACCTATGGGAATACCGCAATAGTGCAAAAAGGCTGTCTCGGTCTAGTTTGTTTAGTAAAAGCACCTGACATTAGAAGTATTATCATGTTAGTGGTGGAGAGAATATGATTTTCTGATAAGGTAATCAAACCTGTCATGTATCTCTTGATATTGGCTGTCTTGCAATGGTTGATCTAGCTGTGAATATATGGTGAAACAATAATGACATTGCAAAAAAGGCAATATTTCTATTCTACTACCAGTAAATTCTGCAGAAGATGGCTGTGCTTAATGTCAAGAACTATCTTCCAAGAAGTGGAAGAGTGAACTTAAATATCTACTATGAAATACAGGAATAGGATGTATTTTGTCTGGGAACCTGTAACCCAATTGTCTTAATTTGTTTTCATCATTTTTCAACTTTAGTCCAGACATCTCACTAAACTCTTAAGCACCATTGTAATTCCCTTCTTATGGTGACCTTTTTTCTAGGTTGTTAGTTGAACAATTCGATGCTATTAGACTTGGAATTTCAATCTGTACAGTAAAATGAAACAAAAGGGGATTTGAGGTGTCTCATGCTTTAGGATAGCTGCTTTCCCTTTCCCTATTTTTCCCTGCTGACCACCGTGTATTTAATTCTTCATGTGAAATCCTGGCTTCAAATTGCTTAGAATGTGGCCATTGACCTCAATGTAAGGAAAATTCACACTCATATGTTCTGTTGATGCAAGGAAAACAAGAGGAGAAAAAGAGATATCAATGCTGTGACAAATTTGGTGGTTAATATACTACATTGAATATACTAATCCATTTGCCATTTAGAAGAAAATTGTTTCATTCCTCATTTTGTTTATCATCTTTCCCTCATTTTTTTTTAATTAAAACACTTGCATGGCATCAGGGTATTTTTGAAAAATTTACCTAGACTCGTAGCTCATTTCTCACCAAAGGTATATTTCATTTCACTGTAATTTCTAAAACAACTCAATGTGTTCTATCAGTAATTTTTTGTATTTTAAGCAAATGGAAGTCACAGAAAGATTCTTAATACCAAGGTATCTTTTTATAAGAAAATTCCCCGCATAATGAAATGTTTTTAAATAGAAACATTTTGCAGGTGCCAGATATTTATTTTACTTTAAAAAATAATTAAGAGTCACAGTGAATAGCTTTTTAAGAGTAAAGAAACATTTCTACAGTATAGACCCATTGCTCCTATGGACCTCACTAATTAAATGTCTTAATTTTTAATAGCTGAATATTTAAAAAGGCTGAGGTCAGTAAACTGAAACAGAAGGGGAAAAATCTAGAGTTAGATACATGAGCAGCATGATAAATGCAATGAACAGGAAGATCAACTAAATCAAGCTGAGAAAGTGAACTAACTGGAGCATGAACAGGAGATTCATATAGAACAGGTATTATATACTTCATTGGGGCATTAAAAAGATTATTTTAATAATTTTACTCTTTTTTGTCATGGTAAGACATAGTGACACACAGTCTTAAATCATACAGGTTTGTTTTAAGATCAGAAACACAACAAAATTTCTGTAGTTGAACAGTATTTCCTGAATTTGACAAAAAATATCATTGCTTTCATTTATTTTGGTTATTCTGTATGATGTGAATTATGTTCCTTGTAAGGAGTTACATATCAAAACTATATTTATCATAGAAAGAATTCCAAGATTCAAGGTAAAGAGAGCTGCCTCCATTTTGGATCTTCCCTCTGCCCCAATTGACTCAGTCTTCTGGGCCAAGAACTTGCTTTCGGAATGTCATATATTTTCCATCCACTCTGTTTCAATATTCAAGTGTATGCACTTGAAGCATAATGACATTTGAAGGGAAAGATGATGTGAAAAATGATGCTGGTATGCATTAAAATGTAGGTAATAACAATTTAATGGCTACAGTATTCTTACTTGGAAATGGCTGATGACATCATTATTGTCCCTTTCCCATTGTCTTGGCACCTTCTATAATGTCTTCAAAAGCAGGGAAGTATCTTGGGATGTGTTAGGGTTTGCAAATTCTGCATACTATTGTTTATACAACTGTTCAAACTAGGTGTCCTGCCAATAAGGTTGGAAAATATACCAAGGAAACTAGCTTTGGCATAGCTATCCATGTGCATCTGTTGCATGTTTTACACATTAAGTGATGTCCCAGACTAATTGCTGCCCAAACAGAGAGCACTGCAAACCTATGACAGCAAGAGCTTTTAGAGCACAAACAGACACGACACGTTATTTTTTTTTTTTTTCAACACTCCTATACATTTTCATACTTTAAAAAACCAAATAACCCTTAAGACAAGAAAAGGTGTGTGAGAAAGCTTGAAATAAACTGTATATAACAAACTGTAAGTACAAAGGAGGTATAGGACATGATTTCACAGATGCAAATATCTTCAAATAAAGGAAATGTGGTTGTTAATGAATTCTACTACAGTTGTGTGCTTCAGAACAGTGGACAGTAAAGCATTAATTCTACAAAAATAAATACTTGTTCTGAATAAAGATATCTAAAATCAATTTCTTAAGTTACAAGAACTTTATATTCAAAATATAAAATTAAAAGACCCCAAGCGCAAAAAAACAATTAAGAAAAGCTAATGAAGACCCTCCCCAACACACACGCACACAAAAGTATAAAGAGTATTTGCAATGAGTTGGAAAATGGGAATTACTGAATAAGCAGCAGAGGTATAGTGTTCACTTAAAAGTGATGGTGTTATTTCATTATTTATGTTACAGATGCATAAGTGCAATAAAATGTCTTTTAAATTCCAAATACATTCAGTTCTTGTTGCAGGGAATAATTAGCACTTGTGAATTTTGTAGAATAGTTTTATTTCATGCTGTAAAAGATTGAAATAAAACATTGAAATTTTTCTATGTTGTCTAAGTATTCTTTTGAATATAAATATTTTCAAAAGATAAAATAAATCGAATACATATTAAATATATATTAACTATATTAAATATATAAAATGTATATATTAAATATACATATACAATATTAATGTGTATTATTTAAATTTATACTTAAGTCAGACCAATATAAAAAATTCTGTAGTTTTGTGTGATTTTTTCCATGATGGTGCTTTTATTTGATCATAAAAATTATATGCTTTCAACCTGTAGTTTGGAAAAATATCAGTATTAGAAAAAGTTTAATGATTGATTAAATCTTTTATAAAATTTAATGTTCATGAACATGAAGGGCTGAAAAAATTGATTAAATTGAGCCAGGCCTTCAAAGTTTCATAGCTCAGTACATGTAGTACAACAAATCAGCTGAAGACTTGCTCTTAGCCACGGTAAGCCTTCTGCTCTTTTTCCCAACATGCTGTGGTATTGTTAAATGTTCTGCTAACCCAAAATATCTTCTATTAGAAAAGTCCTATAGTTTGGTTATGAAATTGTGATTAATTAATCTGTCAGAGGGGAAATCACCTGTTTCTTCATGAAACATAACACCAACCTAAAGTAAAAAGCTTTAAAAAACATAGTTATGTTATTAACTGTCTAAAGTATCCTTGTTCTAACTTACTATGAGGTAAAGATTCTTTTCTTGTCCTTCTCAAGTTTTCATAAATATAATTCCATCCTGCTCATCTTGTTTTATATTGTCCTCTGTAACGTGTAGTACAACACTCCAAAGAGTCTACAAATATGGATTGTGACAATATTTTTCTTTTATGGCCTTGATAGAGATGCGTTTCTGGATGCCCCCAAAATGGATTGTGCAATTTACCACATAGTTGCCACCAGCTATGCTAATTTTATTCCCGTTCTATATAAATACTGGAGCAACAAGAACTACTAGTTTAAAACTATAGCAGTGCCATACTGAGTTTTTGTGTGTTTTTCGCACATACTCTCTTCAAGACCATTTTGAATAACTGGTTTTTGTACTGTGGTTTTTAGTTTGTTTGATTTGGTTTAGTTTTTGCTGATGATGGCCAGTAACTGTCATTCATAGGATGGGTAATCTTAAACTTATTGACCCTATTCCACATCCTTCATCTTCTTCAGATGGGACATTTTTGTCAGCCTGTGTACTTGAGATCTAGTATGATTCACCAAGATGTTCATTGGTCTTTAAAAACATCCTCCCTAACAGTCTTTCCTATAACCTAACAGTTATAGGAAATTCTTCAACTACTTATGAAAACACCTGTTTCTTGAAGACAAACCCAACATTTTTAAGGGTACGCACTGTACTGAGAGAAAATAGCGTTCAGTATGTGTTCACACAAATATTGACAAATCATCTTGACATGCCCATTTCAGCATAATAATGCAAGAGCTATGTTTCTTAAAAAAAATCATTCTTTCCCATAAGTGGTACACTCACATATTCTGTGTCCTGCACTTTGCAAGCTTTTTCAATGCTGTTGAAAACATCCGTTCAACATGCCGAGCTACCACAGCCGGACATCACTGCTACCTACTGGGGTAAACACTCCCTGATTACTGAGTCTCTCTCTGTTAGTGCTCGGAAGACACTTTTCAAAGGCAGCTTAGTTGCAGCAACCTTCTCATATTCATCTGCTACTGCATATTATACTTATCAGAAGAGACACTCAAAAACCAGTACTAACTCAGTAGTTGGTTTACTAGCTTGCTATCCCTAATGATATTCCCCCGTTCTAGCAATTCGTATGCAATACTTGTGGACAGTCACTTAGAGTGGGACTTACATTGACACACTCGAAGAAAGATGAATGGCTTCTTATACTGAAGTCCTCATAGATGTCATCAGGGCAGCTTGTACCGCACCCTCATTGATCTTGCCTTCCAAGCTTTGATTTGCAGGGGTACTGAGGCAGAAGCTTGTATTATTATTTTTTTTATTAAGTGAAATGGAAGTACAGTTGTGCACAGTGATTGGAACTACACAGTTATGATAGCATAAGAATCAAATTTTGCTGAGAAATAGGTCCTAAATTAACTGTTGCTTCTAACAGAGCCCCTACCTCCACATGGTACTAACTGTTTAATTGTCAATAAGATTCCATCTCCCCCCAATTAGCTTGTTAACACCACATTACTTGTTTATTGTTTTATTCATGCACCCTTATCTTTAAGTTCTAATTAAGCTCCTATCAGTCTGATTATTTTCATGTATACCAAGCAATATGAGGAAACTGTCAGAAAGCTAAACTTGGATATTACACATTTACAAAAGCTCTTTGAGGTTCTTAAAACTTAAAAGCTTAAGGATGAATGATTATAGGACAAAAGCTTTTACCTGCAATACTGCCACCTTCTAACAAAAATATCAGTATTATAGGTGCAATTCAAGGACAAGACAAATAATTACAGAATCCAGAGGAAGACGACAAGGAACCCAGAAATGGAATACTCTAGTGAAATGTTTAATTAGCCATGAAACCATCTACCATAACTTTCAGAAAGAACAAATGCTAGCAACAGGAAGAGATTAGATTAAACAATTATTAATTTAATTTGGGGCTAGATGCATATATTTTGATATTTAGTTGGTAGAATTTGAAACATATTTTATTCCTGAATAATGTACACTGAAACATTCAGGAATCTTTTTCCTGATTCTCTAAAAGGACACACTGACCAGTCACCCCACAAATACCTAGTTCTAGAAAAACATATTATTAAAAAATTTCTATGTAGTCTGGTCATAAAGACCAACTATGCTATTTGTAAGAGACCATACATGTCTTTAGTTTAAGGTGATTTGCTTGCCAGTCAGTCATGTGTCAGTTTTCTGTACCAAGCAGACAGGAAGTCACAGCAAAGGCATAGAAGCAAAAGGTTAGAAACCTATTAGTAGGCTACGTGCATATACCTCTGTATGAATACTGACTACATCAGTGGGACTCTCTTACTCAAGGTTTAATAAAACAAAACAACTTCAATAAAATAATAATGATAAAATAAAAAAGGATATAACAAAATAGATACAATATAAATCAATATATACAAAACGACATCAAATTCCTCAGATGTCACTGGCAGCCACTGGGAAAGTTCCAGACTGGACTCAGTGACAAGTTGGAACTGGAACACACTGACTGGATTTAAAAAGGCAGATGAGCTGACAGGGTCCTCCTCAGAGATCAGTCATTGAAGAAAGAGAGCCATTGAAAAGGCACTCCATTGAAGATAAGCCCTCAGAGAAGAACCCACCACAGAAGAGACAAAGAACCAACCCAAACCCTTTGATCCCTCAGCTTTTATACAGAGCATGACAGATGGGATGGAACACCCTATTGGTCAGTTTGGGTCACCTCACCTGTCCCCTCCTCCCCATAGGTGCAACCCCTCATCAGGGTAAACAACCAACTCAGATGACCCTGGTTGCCACAGCAACAAGTAAGAGCAAGAACCTCTCCCCAGACCAGAAAGTTGGCTCTGCTCTATCCTAAACCAGGACAGTTACTTACAATGTAGGTGCATACTTTTATTTAGGTTATAGACACATCACCAAAAATGTTACCCCATTTAAGCTCAGTTGTGGAAACTGTCTTCGTCAACTAGAATGCTTAACTTCAATAAAGATTGTTGAAGGAAATGCATACTACTTCCAGTTGGAGCACGCAAAGATCACACCTGCAGTCAGTTGTGATATATTGATTGATATTGGTAACCTGTTAGACTGTGGTAACTCAATTGTATTTAAGCATAAGACCCTTCATACATTACATGGTGTGCACATGTTCTCTGATGCTTTAATATTTGTCTATACACCTACATCTCCTTTCCATAGATATAATCTTAGATTATTTTTACTACATATACTTTCACATAGCTGATAAATAATTTTAAGAGCTACAAAACCATGTCGTTTATTCTGCATACCAAATCACTGCCTCTGGGGCACAGTGTAATATTCTATTTTTTCA
This sequence comes from Rissa tridactyla, assembly GCF_028500815.1. Classification (NCBI taxonomy): domain Eukaryota; kingdom Metazoa; phylum Chordata; class Aves; order Charadriiformes; family Laridae; genus Rissa; species Rissa tridactyla. The sequence goes on along the minus strand of NC_071467.1, from coordinate 33,508,577 downwards.
GTGTTTTCTGACATTAGTTTTTTAAAAAAATCAATATACTGTTTATAAACATAATTTTATGGCCTTGATTTTCTTAGAATTTCACGTTTGCTATTCTGTGATTTCATACTTTGGAAAAAAATTTCCCTCTCCTGAGGCCTAGAATGGGAAAGGTTTAGCTCTGCACTAATAAAAATTTTTCTGTACCAAAAATTGTTCATTACTTTCAAGTCTAGTATTTCATGGCTGTATAAGGTTAGAAATTGGAACTCACTACTATCTATTAGGGCAACCCTCTGAGGACACTATCAATGAAGAATGGAAAACATTGCCTCAAACACAAGAACACTATATAAAACTCCAATACGGGCAGGATGGATACGGACAGAGAATGGTTGAGGTTGGAAGGGATGTCTGGAGGTCATCTTGTCCAGCCGCCCTGCTCAAGCAGGGCTGCCTGGAACACATTGCCAAGGACCATGTCCAGATGGCTTTTGAATGTATGCAAAGATGGAGACTCCACAACCTCCCTGGACAAGCAGTGCCAGTGTTCAGTCACCCTCACAGTGAAAGTGATGTTTAGAGGGAACCCCCTGTGTTTCATTGTGTGCCCGTTGCCCCTTCTCTTGTCACTGGGCACCACTGAAAAGATGCTGGCTCTGTCCTCTTTGCAACCTCCCTTCTGGTATTTATAGACATTAATAAGACCTCCCTTGAGCCTTCTCTTTTCCAGGCTGAATAGTCCCAATTCTCTCAGCCTTTCGTCATATGATCCTTCAGTCCCTTGATCATTTTTGTTGGACTCCCTCCAGTATGTCCATGTCTCTCTTGTACTGGGGAGCCCAGAACTGGACACAGTACTCCAGATGTGGCCTCACCAGTGCTGAAAAAAGGACAAGGATCAACTCCCTCGACCTGCTGGCAATCCTTTGCCTAATCCAGCCTAGGATACTGTTGCTGCCTTTGCTGCAAGGGCACATTGCTGGCTCATGTTCAACTTGGTGTCCACTAGGACCCCCACATCCTTTTTTGCCAAGCTGCTTTCCACACGGGTGGCCCCAGCATATGTTGGTGCCTGGGGTTGTTCCTCTGCAGGTGCAGGACTTTGCACTTTCCCTTCTTGAACTTCATGAGGTTCCTGTCAGCCCATTTCTGACACACTCTGTCAATGTCCCTCTGGATGGCAGCATGACCCTCTGGCATATCAGCCAGTCTTCCCAGTTTTGTGTCATCAAACTCTGTCCCTTCATCCAGATCATTAATGAAGATGTTTAACAAGATCTTGTTAACAGCTTTTCAAAACATATGCCTAACAGAAGGCCCTATGCCCAATTTATGATGAATTCTCTTTGATAACAAATTCTCATTAAACACTCTGCAAATAAAAAATTCAGAAGGTATTTTCCTGAGTTTGTTAGAAATCTTGTGCAACAGAACTAATATTCCTACCTGGAGAAGAATTTGCCAATGACACCATTATTTTGATGCAATAATTCAAAAGTATTAGGCTCCTACAAATACAAGGTTATTACTCAGTTTCAGATAAACCCTTCACATGGTACAACCTTAAATTAACCACTAGAAGGTGGAAGCCCTTCCAAAACAACCCCAGCTAATTTAAATTTGATATATACATACTCCATACTTGTTGTTCAACCTGATTCATCAAAGTTAACTACAGGGGGAGAATTTAAATAAATAGTATAACATTCAGTACCCAGTATACAGTATAACTCAATACACATCAGATGGGAACGAGTTTGAGTATTCTATTTTGATGCTTTCTTCATTTTTCCTATGCTTTTTTTGTATTTAGCAGATTGCATGGAAAAAGAAAGCTTTACCAGATTTACATCTTGCACAGTAAGCACAGATGCTCCCACACAATAGACAATAACAAAGAAGATAGTAATTGTCTTGACTTTGCTTGCAGAAGTTCTCTGGTTCAGAAACCAGAATTACTCCCCTCCCCCACCCCCCCACCTTATTTCTATCTAGTCACTGGATTCTCCAGGAATATAGGCTGACTGGTACTGTAAATAGTAAATGGGAATTGTCTAAGGAAACTTTACTACGTGCCCCAAATTCGCACCACTACAATCATGAAAGACAAATTTTTTAGTTTAGAAGGCACCTTGTTTAGAGACGAAAAGCATGGAAATTAATGACGGAAGACAGGAGACTGCAAATAGCTGATGAATAAAGCTAAATACACAGGAGAAAAACCTCAAGATTCTGAAAATATGGTCAACTTAGTGGGGAAAAAAAGCAAGCTCTGATATTCTTTTGTTAATTGAGAAGGAAGACAAGTTGTGGCATGATGCAGATGGCTGCAAATGTAAAAACATTTTTGGTTTGTGTCTGAAGAGAAGCTGAATAGGCCTGTGATTCTCTGAGTACCCCAGGTGGCAGTTATGTCTTAGGTGAACCTGCCTTCATCTCTCTTGCATAATTTTTTTCCTCGAGCTTCTTCCATGTGCTGTTCAGACACTGCTGTTTCTGCAACCGCAGGATGAACCAGATCAAGGAGTTTGCTTGGAGCTATCAGAGGGAAAAAAAAATAATACAGAGGGATTTTTCAGCCGGATCGTCTTCCATATACGATCCAAACTGTATTTTGTGTTTTGTGTCAAAATCAAGTTTACTGAAATACCCTCCAGATAAGAGCTTTTGGTCAGGAAGGGTGGTTGACATCTTGTCAAGTATCTGACACCTTGTCAGATCATCACTGAAAAGCTATCAAAAATACATTCAGGGATCATCAACTTTAATTGTGTTCCAACTAGTTGTCCATCTATATGGGACAATGTTTTTCCTACCTCAGGTAAGCATGAAGGAAGCATCAGTGTGAGGGAAGTAGCAAGCAGACAAAAAGATTTATTTCAGAAAAATCTCCCCGCAGTTTTGTGAGGAGGTGAGGAATCATCACCATACATAAAAGGGACTTCCAGTGAGAAAGAACAAGGAAAATTCATTTCAGCCCATCAAGAGGACCTTTTTTCGACCATATACAGTAGGCGTGGGATGCATCAAATACAGTAACAGTGAGTTGAGAGATCAAATATGATAAATTTGCAAATATAACCTAATGGAGCATTTGTAGTGAAGTTACAAAAGGATCTGGGATTGAATGGTTTCAGTAGTCTGGGAGAAGACAAAATTATTGCTGATGAAGTGTGTAGATGAAATGAAAATACTGAAGTGATAAGTGGCAAATTCAGGTTGTTTTTGCTGACTGATTTAAATCTTAAAGAAAGGTGGCTATGTTTGAACCTCCCCCCCCAGCTGCAGGGTTTTGTGAGTTTTGGTTGAGATCTCAAAGAAGATCATGCTTACAGGTTGAGAGGCCAATTTTAGAAAATGATAGTAAAAAGGACTTAGGAGGCACGCTGGATAATAAACTTACGTACTTTCATTAGGATACAGTGCTGGCAAGGTTTTTTTCCATAACTATGGAAATTTTTGATAGAGTTACAGAGATGTTACCACTTTTTTGCATAGAGAGAAGATGCTGTTACTTCAATATTGTTATTTAGTGATTGCCTGATAAGTTGAAAAGCAGTACAGCAAATGCTGATGGTTTCAGAAGACTTATTGGAAAGGTCTGAGATCTCACAGTGAGACACAAGGAAATCAGAATGCATTTATCTCAGTAAAAATATAAGAAGAGGTTATTTTTACGCAATCTCTAGCAACTACAGGAGTAGAAAATTAATAATACTAGGGGTCCTCTTAATCCAACAGAAGACAATAAGTTTCAATGATGAGGTCAAGAGAAAAAGCTACAAAAATTTGTATCAGAAATAAGGCATTTTCTTTTAACAGCTCATGTTACTGAATACTGGACCAACCTATCAGGACATAGTGGATTCTTCATGCACCTGAAGTGGTTAGTTCTAAATTAAATATATTTCTAAATAATAAACATCAGCTAGATGAGAAGCTATAAGACAGAAAAATACTTGATGAAATTCTTTGTTCTGTGTAAAACAGGTAAAATTGCCATTCTCACTTAAAAATATTAGTCTGTGATTTTGAGTATGAAGAATCATATCTTACACTTATTAAAAATAACCGGACCTCTTTTAAATCCTGAAGAGTGATATATTTTTTTTGTAGGCTATTAAAAGCAAGTTCAAACCACCTTCAGGGGTAAATTCTAAGACATGCTGTCTTAGATCCTAATAAATTTTCACTTCTGAAGAGTAAACAATAAATGGGAAAAAACAATAAATGGTCTTAAAATTCATTTTTTAAAACTCTCTGTCACGTATCTCTCTGTGTTCTTTGAACAAAGGGAATTTACTGAGTTAGATTTCAGAAGAACTCAAAGAAATGACATCTCAAAGAAATGCCCAAATAACTTGAAACTTCTCTCTCACAAAAAAAAAAAAAAAAAGAAAAACAAACAAAACAAAACCAAACCAAAACAACCCAAAACCCAAAAGTACTTGTTGAGGGACATTTGCCACACAGTTTGATGGAGAAATAGCCAGACTGCTACCTAGAAAACAGCAGAACCCAGAAGAGACTTTAGGAGATATCTAGATATTTGTCTTAGGTAGTGGTCATAAGAACTAGATGTAATTCTGAATTCTTTAAAACTCTGTGATATTGAGGTCCCAGGTTTGATGAGAAAATCTGAAGCAGTCTCCCATAGGAAAGGTATCCATACTTTCTTCAAAAAATCAATTACTAAATTTAGGGAAACAATCTGAAAGTCATTTCAGGTTGGCTTTAAACTTGTTTTTTTCTCTAAATTGTATAGAAATTAGCCATCTGGGATAGCTAATTTGATGGCTGGTTGAATTTCCTTTAATACCCTTTTAGCAGGATATCCTTTTAGCAGTCCTTTTTAGCAGGAACTCAGTCTTAACTATGAAGTTGTCAAATGGCAAATCTTTTAGCAGAGGTATAACGTTTACATATTTGGTTGGTATTTTCACTTTTATGTTTAATGAATAGTGAATCAGGATACTTAAATTTAAAAAAAAGTTATAGAGAAACTTTAGAGAAAGTTAAAGTTAAGTAATATCAATATTAAAAAAGCAAGAAGAATAAATAAAACCAGTACTTCTAAATATTTAATCTCTGAACATTTAGAGAAAAAAAATATTATTTCTTATCTAAGGAGCCCCACAGCTGGGACGTTCAAAGTCTTATTTACATTCATAGTAACTGAAGAGTTTGATTAGGAGTAAGGTTAAATGTGACAATGAAATATCTGCAACTATGCTTATATGCGTGCCTATTTTGCGGCTCTATTCTCTCTGAAATACGTAGCTTTTATATATTGTGCTATTATATGATGTTGACTGGACACGTTGACTACCAAACCACTAAAAATGAACACCATTGACATCCTTATAACTATACTCACAAATACCTAAATTAAAATGAACGTAAGTAAAACCAGACATTTGAAAATATTTGAGCAGCTGACAGAGCTGCCTTTATTACAGTGGGATCATAAAAAAGACCTAAGAAACAGGAATTCGTAAAGACTACTACAAACATTATGTCTAAAAATTCAAAAGCTCAAGGAAAAAATTCTGTGTCTTCAAAAGGAGGACATTTTTTTTAAAAAAACAACAGCCTTAATTTTATTTTTTAACCATCTTTCATTAATGGTTTATCTTATGTATCATACGTATCAGAATATGTCCTGTACTTTTAAAAGATTTCTGAAGACGAGAATGTCGTATTTCAACTTCAGTCTTATTTGGCAGATACCAATCCAATCATGGACATCTCGTGTAAAGTTTTATGGACTTGAATCTTTAGTAAAGATAAGTAAATATATTGCAGAATCACAGAATTTAACTAGCTCAGCCAGAATTAAATAAAATTAATCAAGTAGTTATATAGACTTTCTGGAGTTGGAATAATAGCACTATTATCTAATTGTGTCTTTACAGGTAATGAAGATATAACTCTGCTTTTTAGGATTAAAAATGAGGAATTTCTTTTACATATAAATTTAATAAATCTTTTTAAATATTTCTGTTCACTGAAAATAAAATACAAATCATAAGTAGCGACATGTTCAGCATTTGAAACCTGGAAATGGAGCTATAATTTATGTTTCTTAAATGATAGATAACTGAATCAGGACATCTGGTATAATGTACAATAATTTCTAATTTAAAACATGAGCTTGTGATGTTGAAAAATCAATACAATGAAAAATCCTCCAGAGTTGAAGAACGTGAGCAGATCATACAGGAACAAAAAGCTGAAGCTGCTAATATACTTGACCAACAGGAAAAAAAAAAAGAAAAAGTCTGTGCTTGAAATTGAAAAACTAGACAGGACCTTACAGTCACTGCATCTGGATGTAATAGCTTCCCAGCAGAAACACAAAGTGGAACTTGCTCAGCTAGAACAGCAGATAACACAGCTTGAAAGAGACCTTACAGATGCCAGGAAACTTTATAGTCAAAAAGATCAGGTATGTTTTTGCTATGAGAACGAGAAAAACAGCTATCTCTTCAGAAATCACATTGCAAAATAGAATGTGAAGGAGCTGGGCGTGCACTACTTCATACATATTTGTTATGAATTCTAGAGAAAAAATACTTTATCGCAAATTTTGTAAGTGCGTATTTCTCTGGTGTTTGTCTCTAAATTCAAGATGTCTTAGAGTTTGTGATAGCAATGCTGTCAAAATGCATACTGATAAAAATAAAAAGACTACAGTAATATGACTTCTTCTGTTAGGTTTGTAGATATTTTTATAAATGTTATTTGCCAGTTTTAACTGCAAATCCCATTCATACTCATTTTCAATGTCAGAAATCTACCTTGTCATACTTTTTCTTGGGATAAAAGGTACACAGGCCTAGGAGTTTTATTTACTCTTTTTACCTTGCTGTGTGAATGCTTCCAGCACAAACAATGTTCACAAGGTGAAAAGGTTTGGGTTTTATTAATAGCATGATATCCGTATCACTGGACTACATAATGAGCAGAAATAACTTGCACTTATTTGGGAACTTTGCCAAATACATAATTTCAATTAGCAATGACAGCATTTAGGATGCTCTAATTATTTCTGTCCTTTTTAAATGCCTTTTTCTTTTTTTTACTAGTATACTGAAAATAATAAAAACCAACATCCCCCTAATTTTCTGAGCGGGCTTCAGAAAGAGATGTACAAGGTATAGGCTGTCTGCAGACAGCCTAGAAATCAACTAATGAGGAAGAAGTGTTGATTGTTTAATTTCTAACTTTTTTTTTTTGTTAAACAAAAAAGAACAACAGAAGGGAATTAACCCTCCAACAATCTCTTCCTCGTAATTAGAACCTTTTTATTATTTACTGAATAAACAGAAAGAAATGGAAACATATTACTGTGGCAGGGTATTATATGCTGTCTATTAAGTTTTACACACCTGAAAAAATATGTTAATACAAATAATTGTTGTCATGTTAACATCGTCGGTTTCAAGCTGTCTGAAACAATTTTACATTCTCAATAAAGAATGTTTAACATTTGAACCAAAAACACTACAGCACGAATAATTAAAGGCTTAAGTTAAATACATAGACAGTCATTTAAATTTAGATCTGCAATAACATTTACTATTATTCTCTAAGGCTTTGACTGTGCTTGACAGAAACAAAGTACTCTGGGATTAATTTCAAGAAATGGTGCCAACTGTGCGCAATTTGCTGTAATTAAGACATGAAAGAGTACTAAATATTCAGATTAAAAGAAGCATGATGGAGCATGATAGAGAATCAAGGTGTGGCATCAAGCCAATAAAGCACAGTCACTCATGAATACTCAATAGTGATTGATATGAAACTTATACGTATAAACTTGCAGCATGTACTTAAGAACTGTGTAGATAAAAATTAAAACCACGGCACTGTATCTTAAGAGAAAGGGCTCTTCTAAATGCAAAGTCTGAGTTGTATGTGGCATCTTCAAACAATAACAAAACAAAGTCCAAATACCATAGTTTTACACAGATAAAAAGTTTAAACAAAGAGGGGGAAAAAAAAAAAAGTAGCGTGGCAGCTTTTTTCCTATGGCTTTGGGATATCCCTCTGGCCGCATTAACCTACAGCATTTGCCTGAGTGCCAAATGAAAGAGCTCTGCAGCAATTGGCACCAAGAGGTTAAATATCCCCCCCCTTCTTTTTTTTTTTTTTTATTCATCAAACCTTTTCCCTTTTTTTTTTTTTTAAAGGAAAAGCATTCATTTAGATCAAACTGCATTTCCCTCTTTTCTCTCAGAATTACATGGAATATTTCTTCTTGCCTTTGAACTTATAAGTATTGATTAATGATGTATTTATTGTAATACTGAATCTTTTCTTCAACAGACTTTTTTAAATTAAAGTCCTCGTAACTTTTTGATCCTAGAGGAGATGTGGGTACTTGACCCAGTTGCTAATGAGGTGCTGTATAATCTCACGTATCCTATAGCTCAAAATAGCAGGATGCAGTATAAAAAGTACATCATAAAAGGCACTATTGGAATGCTTTTTGTCTTCACAGGCAATACGCAAAAGAGATGACCTTCTGAGAAAGTCGGAAGCTGATTTCCTGCAGGCAAGGGAAGGTATCAAAGCAAAAGTGGCTGAGGTGGAGCACCTTGACAGTGTGGTCAAGAAACTGAAAGCCAGTATCCAGGACACACAGAAAGAAAAGAATCAGACGGAGACAGAAACCACCATACTGAGAACTGAGAATCAGCAGCTAAATCAGGAACTGCAGGGTGTGCATAAGCAGTGCAGAAAGACAGGTAATAACGTACAAAAATAGTAATATTACGGAAATGTGAATTTGGCGCAGTGTAATGGAATAGAATTTTCAATCATATGGGCATATGATTGTTGTAATCAAAGGAATATAAAAGGTTCCCTGTTCAGCTTTAGGGTAAATTTACAGCTGTAGACTGCGACTTCATCAAAACTAAATAAACACAACTGATTTTTTTTTTCTCCCCAGTTTCTATTTCTGTTCTATAATCTTTGTATTAATTTGGTGAAACATCTATTTCTGTCCCAGAACACCTGCTCATTCACTGGCAATGCAAGGTGTAATTTGAACTTAACAAGTTTGATATCATTGTTAATATTTTAGGTGACTTTTTAAAGCTGTATGATTAATCCCCAGTATAGATAAGTTAACAGCTTTAGCAGTAGTGCACTAATGAATATAGATTTTTTTTTTTCAAGAGAATGGTGTCCACAAAAGCAAAATAAGATACAAAATCCAAACAATCATCCGATTATGGGGAATAAACTGCTTTAAATAATTTTTGGTTGGTGCTTCTGGCTTTTACACTGAACATCTGTGCGAGAAGTAGTTTTCAAAATAAGCAAATGCAACAAGGAAATTGCATTATTAATATTTTGAAGTCAAAGTATAGTAGAGCTTGAAATATACTACTTTTACCAAATAAAATATTAATGAAGTCATTTGGAACATAATAGACAGCCTGTGTCAACCCCTTAATTTTCTCTTCCACTATTCACAACATTGCCAGATACGTGTTTCTGGATAAAACCCCCTAGAGGTCTGCTGCAAATTCTTTTTCAATACAACCAGATCATTGCAGATAATTGTATTACACAGGGTATTGATCCAAAATCGTTGTGCACCGGAAACATCTGAAAAAACATGATTATAGCTTTCTGTTTATTGTTCGTACATCATATAAGCAGGCTTTTGTGTGAATCACCTGTAAGAAAGGCAAGGTGGAAACATCAGAGAAATTACCTCTTTACAAGAATCTATTGATCACTTTAAATCAAAGAAGTATGTTTGACATAAGATTACCTGCCAGTTTGAACATTAGGTACACTATGTTATAGCCTGGGGCAGTTGTAAGTCTGACAAAGGGATTGTAAATAAAGCATGCAGCTGCTAGCGCCTCTGGCTTGGGATCAACCAAGGCTCAAGTCCAAGGCATAGGTAAACTTAAAATAATTTAACCCTTTTTTACCAGGACGTTGTGAGTTAAAACAGACTATTAAAAATAGCGACTAAATCGCCTTTTGTATCTATAGATAGGTATGCCAATTACAAAATATGCATCGTTGGGTCTGTTTACGAGTCAAAACCGATATAAATAAAATAAATTTTGGAAGATAATTCCATCTCCACGCAACAGATCACACCTCTAAACTACTTCTAAGAACTTTTAAGGCGTTGTTAACGATCCTTTTCAGGATAATACAGACAATGCTATTTCAAATAAAATCGACAGTGACTTAATACGTCCTGAAATTTGAATAAACTTAATTTGTCATACAAAGTATTGTCTTCTACATAAAAAAAATCAACAGCTGAAAAACTTTAAATGGAAGAGGTAAGTATTGCATGTAAAATATTCACCCTTCTTCTGATTTCAAACCCAGATCCAGTACTAGGAGTGCACAGATATTTGACATTATTCAAATAAGTATTCGTATTGATTTCAATGAGACTATCTACCACAGGAAGGTTGTGCACAAATGTATTGCAGAAATAGGGCCAAAATGCACTGGCAAGTAGAATTTTGTAATATATTATATTTCATATTGAATGATGGCAGCTAAGGCTTGTGTATAACAAAATTGCTCATTTTTTAGGTGTGAAAGAAAATCTGTTATAAACTGTTTATTAGGCTGTACTTTTTTTTAAACACGTGTTGACATTAATAACCATTTAACTCATTAGTTCACAGAGATACTCAGTAAAGACGAGCTGTGGGTGATATGTACTGTTTGTTGGTGATGTTAGCTGTGTACCTTCCTAAGGCACACAGTTAAACAGTTTATATACGGTACTTTTTACTTGCAGAAATGGTGACTGTTGTCGTGTTTTGTGAAAAGTGGGGTTCTGTTCCTGTCAACGAGAAAAGAATAAAGCAATTTTTCATATAAAGAAATTGATCTTCTGGATATTCTGAATTCATAAAGGTAGATATGGTAGCTGAATTTAGATCCTGTGCATATGGTGAACGTTGTTGGACATTAAAGACAATAAATGCAGAGCACAAATGTTTTTCTTTAAAGGATTCTATCCATCTAAGCCTGGAAAATACTGTTTTCCGACTTCATTGAAGCCTGGCGCACTTATCACTCTTTAATATTGTACTACAGCACGTTAAAAAAAAGGGGGTTTTATTTATGATCCTGTGAACTCCTCTGTTATGATACTTACTGAACTGCTATCACTAAAAGCTTCTTAATTTCTTAAATTTTCTGGTATCAAATTTCAAAATAATTTGAATACTGCGTAATGAAGGGAATGCATGCTAGAAAATGCTTGTTGTGAAGCACTTGTTTTAGTGATTAGCTTTATTCCACGATATCTTAAACCTGGTAACTAAATGTGCCTATATGTTTGAAGCCATTATTTATGAAAGAGTATAAAAACAAATACATGTGTGTGGATTTCTCTCTGCTCAGGTACGTGTACATCTGCACACTCACACAAACTCCTGCATGCACATGCTGAGGGTCAAATATTTAAATTAAAACCTATGTACATATATCTTTTAGGAAAATGGTCAACAAAGAACAAAGGAAAAATGTCTTTGTCTTAAATCACTTATTTTTCTGAGAGAGCTGGCAGTGTACAGCTATGGTTTCTTTTGGTCTAAGGAAAGATTGCCATCTATTGGATGACCTTGGAAAAGAACAGGGTTTTACTATGTTTGTGCTCTGTAATTCATGGAAAATCTTAGTGAAATTGAAGACTTTGAGCTTAAATTGTATACGTTATGATTGTGAAATGGTAGAAAAGCTGCTATCTTTTCAAAACCGTGATTTTGAATTCTAGATTGACTCACATTGCAAAATATGAAGGCAATAGGTGTTTGCTTTCGAATGAACTAAATACTGAATGTGTGTATATGCAGTAAGATTTGGTAGCAGTTTAAATGTTTGCAGAATATTGAATCCCAGTTTCTCTATTTCAGTTTACTGGAATAAAATGAGAGAGACTTAAGCCAGCTATTAATATATTTGTGGTGTGGTGTATTTTCCTCTCAAGATTTGGGAACTGAATGATGCTCTTTTCCTGAAAACAGTATTTGTTCAGCTCTTACAGAGGGTTGCACTGCACTACATTTAAAACAAAAATATCACTCGGCTTGGGTTTAAAATGTAATGCTTTTTTTTTTTTTTTTATCTTTCAGCCCAAGAACTTGCCAGTCAAGATGAAAAACTTCTTCTAATGGAATCCAGCTTGAAAGCAACTCAAGAGCAGCTAAGTGAGCAAATAGCAGAAACAGTTCGCCAAGAACAGAACAGTAGAAAATCACAGACAGAGCTGAAGACCCTGAGAGAACATATTATAGCTTCTGAAGAAGAAATTAGTGATTACAAGTGAGTTACTGCTTTTTGAGTATTCGAGAAACAGAAGACATTAAAGTCAACAGTAAATCCTTTTAATATGTACTGTATTAATCATTTCTCTCAGGTAAGATGTAGTGTAAATGTGTTCTATAACTCTATTGAATAAACTGTTAAATCTAAATGATTGATTAATGTATGCTTTAAAACCTATTCTATATGTAAGAAATTGAATGTTGAAAAAATACTATTATTAGTGTTCTGTTTTACTTTTGAGATTAAAAATATTCTGTAGTGTTGCAGTAGAACAGTATGTGTAATTATTTATTACATATCTATTAATGGTATTCTCATTTTCCTCTTTTTAGAGACCAAAGGTTACATATGGGTCTTATTGTCTTTCTTTTTTTATTAAAGAAGCTGCCTCTAAGCAAGACACTACCAAATTAAAGGAAATTTGGTGTTTGAACTTTTAGTCACGACAGCAAGGCATGTAAATGAAAAGAAAAAAGGCATACTGTATACTTTAGAAGAGTTTACACTGAAAAAAGTACTTCTGCTCTTATCAGGCAGATTTAGTATCTATTACATTGAATCCTAACTCCTGGGATTTAGTTAAAAAGTACCAGTGTTCAACAATTATCTTTTATAAAGTAGCTTAATGTTAACTGTATTTTTGTATTGAGCCACAAACTGATTCATTGTTCAGATTTGTCAAGATTTAAAGTATGGTAAAAATTACTCCAGTTAATTCTTTTTGCATGGAAACAGTTGCTCTCTTCTTACTAAATTTATGTTATATTAAGCAATCTTACAAGTATACAGATAGAATATCAAGCTGTTTTGTAATATTGCAGAGCACAGATGAGCACTTTATGCAAGATACCTTGGCTGCAAAAAAAAGTCCATTCATTTGGTGGTGGACTGAACATTTAAAGCTAAATGTTTTATCTCAGATTTGTGGCAAGCATCAAAGAATATCTCAACAAATCTCCTCTGACAGTAGGTTTGCTAAGTTCAGAGGCAATAAACATCATGCGTCTAAAATGAAAATACGATAATGTATGCTCTGTGTAAATTACTTTTAGACTGGAACTTCCTACTTTTCTGTAGTTCAAATGTTTTAAGTTGTTTTTTTCTGCTGAAGACTGGGAAAAGCCTCATGGAAAAAACATTGTCTTCAGTAATGTGTCTTCATTTCTTTAAATAAAATAGCTTGGTGGTTTTCAACCTGTAGTTATATCTCTAAAGATATTACTACTACTTCTCTAGGGAGAACAGTATCACTGATTTACTTTCTTAACCTATCTTGAATCTTTTGCCACAGCGGGTTTTCTTAACCACTTCAAGTGATTCCTCCGTTGCCAAAATGCCATGTTATGCCAATTCTTGTAGCTACTTCTTTGAAAATAAAAAGGTTACAAACTTCTAGGACTACTGATTGTGGTAACTTGGTGTGAGATAGTGGTAGAGGTGGGGGGGATTGAAACTCCCAGCTGTAACTGATCGATTGTGTGGTGAAACACATCTTTTGAGAGAGCAGGAATTTTGCAAAAGTTCAGTGAAATGAGTTTCACCAACGTTGAAATAGAAGGCCAGATGATGATAATTAGAGGACTTTCAAAGGGACTTTTGTTATACTTTTTGTGAACAAAAAAAGTTGAATGAATCTGTTAACGTGCAAAAATTATTAACTAAACTATCTTTTTCTCTTCTATTTTCAACATTTGTTCAGTGGCTTTGGAAGTTAGTTACTTTAGTACATGAGCATAACAAACTTTGAGTGAGAGGAATCTTTTTGTAGCTCTATTGATTATCAAAATTAGGTTTAAGTTTTAACCTTAAATCTGTGCTACCATTGCTTTTTAAAATTACTCTGACTCATTACTGCAGGATCACAGTCAGCTAAGTATTTGTTGGATCTGAAAAATTAAAGCTGCAGATTTAAAACAATATTTTTAATAAAGTTGTACTAATAAAGCTAAAAACTGAAAAACAAAGTTGGAGGAGATTTTTAAATATTGAAATTCCCCTTTAAAACAACATCTTACTGTGTACCTGGAAACAGTCATTCTGTGCCAGTCGGTATCTGCTCTCTTCTGTTCCTTGGGAGACAGAAAGAACAATGGATCTCTGTCCCCTGGGTCTTCTGGGACAGGGAATGTCATAAGGGTTATGTTCAGTAACTAGGCAGGGTACTGCATGTGTTGTAAAGTAGCATCCCTTTGGTGATGACTTATTCAAAGTCATACAGTCCCGGACTTTACCTACCTTCCTACTTAGTGAATCTGGCAAATGCAGCTGGAATCAAGGCGAACGCATAGGACCGTACAAAGAAAAATGCAGTGCAGCATAAATTGGCCAGTTAAAACTACACGGAGAGCCGATCTTCTGATGTAGCTGTTTTGGGGCCTTTGAGGGGAAAATTCCATATCTGTATGCTTTTATTTCCTTATTATGAAATCGTACAATAAAAGTTATTTTTCCTGGAAGTGGTAAAAAAAGGAAATGGTTGACTGGGATTTAAAAACAATAAAAGGTCAATTACATTCATTAGTTTACCAGAATAAAAATATTTAGTTTTCAAATAATAAAAAAAAAGATTTTGTGCTGGTTTCACTGGGTGCCCAAAATGCATGTATTTCAGAGGGAAAGAACTGAAAGTTTTTAGAAGTCACAAGCTTTGTTTGTTGTATACTTATACTGGATGAAATAAACTTAAGGTAACACATACACCATCACCACTTCCCTGCCTGCCCCCCCCCCCACCCCCCCCACCCCCCCAATATAAGCCTGTTACACTTGAAAGATTTGTTCGGAATGTCCAGTGGGAACCTGGAAATCGTAATAATTTGTAGTATCGATTGTGTGAAGCTATGCAGCTGGGGCCTCTAGTGAATAGACAGGAATAGACATTTTATTGATTAACTTTTACAGTCATATTTTCAGGACTCTGCTGCAACATAATTTTCACTTCCCAGCTTTGTGCTGCTGCATCATGAAACTTGGATTCTTCTCTCTTAACATTTACCCACCTGAGGGAAACAGTATGGACTTGTCTTTTTTAAGCTGTGCTCTGCAGAAATGAATAATATTTGGCGCACTGAATTCTTCTAAATTTCCCCTCTGCCGTCACAATAAAATGAAAAATCTTCACAAGTGATGTTAGTAAGTATTGCGTAAGTTGAACCCTCCCCCCACCATATACTAGATGCTATTGTGTAATACCTTCTAGTGATTCTTATCCTCCTTTGCATTTTCATTTTTATTTTCTAAGTGGCTAAGATTGTGGCAAAAGCAACCCTCCTCCTTACACCCACAAGTTCCAGAAGTACTTAAAGGAATTTACCCCATAACGAAATAGGTGCTGTTATTAGTTAGTGGAATTTTAAAAGGACAAGGCAAAATGCTCGCCTGGAAATCTGAAATGAATTATCAGTAAAAAATGCTTTGTTTTCAGGAGTGACATCCTGCATTAACTAAAATTCTTTATAAAAATACCGAGAGGGCAGGATTTCTGTACAACTACTAATCAATCATTGAAAAAATATATGTGTATGTACTGAAGTCTTAAGGAGGCAAACTTAGGAACCATTACTTTGCATTTCTGAAATTATTAATTTCCAGAAAAGAACAAAAATGGCATTGTGCCATTGTGCAAGGAACTGTTGCATATTTGCTGCTGCTTTTTTCAGTTACTAGCCATTTCTCTTTCATGTGCATAGACAATTGCCAGCAAAAATTCTGATCCATTTTCCTTCATTTATTGACTGTTTATTATTAGATAGTTTATGTGCTTACTTTCACATCGACTATGTTTTTAACACAAGCTTAATGACTTTCACAAAATAGGCCAAATACTCACTACCATCATCACTGATGCTAATACGATTTAAATCTCTGTCATCCCATTTTTTTGAAGTTAATATTAATGTCTTCTAATAATATAAATGTTTAAGATGTTTGTGGTCATGTCCCCTTTTGTCCTTCCCCTCCAGTCGGAGACATCATGGTGTGCACCATATGGAGCTACAACTGAGGCAGAAATGCTCTCAGCTATTGTAAATTCACTTTGTTTACCATTGCCAAACTTATGATGGAATAATTCTCTTAAAAAGTCAGGAAAAGTGTGGAGAACTTTAAAGGACGAATAACAGCATCAAAGAAAGAGGAAGAACAGCAGCTTCTCAAGGCCTCAGTGTCCACTGGACCTGGAATAACTTGGAATAATCAGAAATAATCCCAGGTAACAACTAGAAAATTTGAAGAAGTGGGTAAGTTTCTTTTTATGCATTGCAAAATAATGTATTATCTAGCAAGCTAAGTAAAGTAGTATCAGATCTTAATGGCATTCTAGGCCTCAGTCTTTCAAACATATATGAATGTCAGCTGTTTCACGAAACCAATTACCTTATAAACATGTGAAAGGCTGTTCACAAGTTTGCAAGATTGAAGATGAAAACTGTTTTAATATTGTGTCGCTCGTGATTTTGTTTTGTAGTTGTGATGCTTTATTATAGAAGTTAACAAGTGAATTATGATGTAAGCTTTACAGGAAATCAGTGAAGTGACTCACTGTATTTTAATTCAGATTAATTTAATGGAAATCCAAATTAATGTTTTTGTGTGTATGTGATTTAGTTAAAGAACGGGGAAATGGCATTTCCTTTTCTGAACATTTGTGGAGATGCTTAAATGAGATCAAAGTAGTAATTCAGTAAGTTTTATATGTTGTAGGTAGATAATTCCCTACATCCTCAGCATGTTAACTGCAATGTTAGATTTTATATTTAGTTTCTTTTTCCTTTTCTATTTTGACATATCCGTGCTAAGACTTCTTACAGATCTGATAACCTTTGTATTATGAATTAAGAAAGATAAACTTTAAAATCTGTAAGAAGTTAAAAAACTTGAAATATTTAAAAAGTTTATCTATATTAAATAAACAAGATAACATACATAACAAAATGTTTCTCAGAGTGCAATTTTTTACACTGCAAAAATTCAGGACTAGTTATAGTTCTTGAATTTGATTGGAGAATTCTAAGGTTTACTGTGACATAGCTGAAGGCTGGTTGGCTCTGTTGCTTTATCTGTTTCTCTCAGAAATTGAATATCCAAACAATTTTAATAAGCTTGTACTGTTTAATTTCATTTTAATGCAGAGGACATAAAGCTATAAACATAAAACTACAAACTATAGTTAAGAAGTTCACGAACCCTTTGTTTTCTAAATATTACTGGAAAAACGAAGACTGAATTTAGTGAAAATTGTGTTTATTGACTTTCACAGTACCTATGACAGAAATACTTAAATAAATCAAACAATAAAATAAATAATATAAGAGATGACTGTCCAGGTATAGGATATCATCCTATACAATTGTGTCTTCCCAGACACTATAGTTACTACTGGGAAAAGTTGAATTGATTGCAACGGAAATCTACCTGACAGTAGGCATTTGCAGTGGCAGGCAAAATTATTTAAGAAAAGAGAATATAAAATTAAGAAAGACAGATGGACTCATAAGAGTGAAATACAAATAGTCTGAATCAGGATTGATTTCAACATAATGTGGTGGAGGAATCCCCATTTATTGATCAGCTTTAAAGCCCATGCACAGCACTTAAAAAGATAAAGTAAGCAAGGTCAGATAATCAAAGCATTTAAATAGTAAAAACAGCAACTGCCACTGTAGACTGCTAAAATAAATCCATAATACAAATTGCTTTAGCAAAAAGTGGATGAGCAGCTGATCTTCCTATTGAACTTTTATACTGTTCAGTGACCACACTGGGAAAAGGATTGGGAGAAATGCCTTGAAGATCAATATTGAGTGAGATGTAGCAGGGATTCATTCTGAACATGAAAGAATTACAAGTATGAGAGTAGAGATCTTGAGGAAATGTCATCAAGAAAGGACTGTTCTTTTAAAATATCACACATATTATACGAACATGACATTAGTTGATATTCTATTATGATCTTGGAGCATTGAAAGCTTATTAAATCAGAAATTTAGTTACTGCAAAACATGAAAATAGGACAAAGAGAGCTAATAATTTTAGTGAAATCACTTCTAAGAATTTAATAACTTCTATCTTTAAATCAAGGAGACTTAAGCATATTAATTAATATACTACTCAGTTGAGGCTGATACTTTCCAGCCATATGTATTTCAAGATTTTTTTCTGAATAGAAATGATAAAGCAAAACATTTTATTGTTTTGTTTTTTTGGATTCTGTTGCTTTTTCTGAGTTCAACGTGCATCTGTAATTAGCATGTTTAATGGAAGTACTATTTCTTCAAATCTGTTCTAAAGAGCATTGTCATAGACATTTTTAATGTTTTGTAGAAACTAGAGTGATCTATTGCAAGTGCTCCAAATTTCAATTCCTCCTAAACCTTTATAGGCTTTTCATTTTAAAATAGATATTAAAAATGTGTAATAGCTTTCATTTAGACATTAATTTTTCTGGCACTGTTAGAAAAGTATTTATGAGAAAGAAATACTAGATGTAGTAGTACTACAGTAGCTCATTGTTTCATATTTGTTGTATTCATTCACAGTTTTATTATATCATTGCATGAGAAATATTGAATTTCCTTAGATATATTGTTCCTTTTAAATGCAGAATCCAGTTTTTGGTTTTTTTTTTTTTTTTACTGTAATCTTCATTTCAGGTTCACTGCCCTATGTATAAAAAAGGTGTTATTGTTTGAAAGTAATAATTCAAGGTTTGAAGGTATTTGTATTTTAAACAATAAAAAAAGGAGAATTAAACCTGGACTATTTAAAAAAATATACAAAGTACTTTTTTTTGTATATAAGTAACAGGGGATTCTTTTTTTTTTAAGGCCTTATTCGACAAAATACATTAGAGGAGCTGATTCCTAAAATCATAAACTTTGTTCACTATGGTAACTATACAATACACTTTCTTGTAATAAATAGTTATTTACAACTAATATTGGCTCAATATTTGCTGTATGAATTGCTGATTACAGCAATTTCAATGGCAAAATTGTGCAACAATATTCATAGTTGTCACAGAAAGGTCAGCCTATTTGCATTCATTAGGAACTTGGAGGGCCATATAGCATGCTTTTCCTTTGGGATGCTTACAGTAATTTTTTAAAATTAAAATTGTTAGATTTAACTTGTTTAACTTATTTAAAATAATCTCTTTTGAATAGCCTGAGGAAATCTCTTCAAGAACTTTTGATAATACGCATAGTACTTTATACACTTTGCACAGAAATGCATAGGCACTTGCACTAATGTGACATAGAGTATTCAAAACTTTTCTATTGAGGAGTGATCTTTAAAGATGCTTAGAAACCCAGAAAACATTTAATCATACACTTAACTTTCCTTATACAGGAAACTTTTCTTATATAGGAAACTTTTCTTATATAACTGTATAATTACTAACTTCAAAATTTAATTGAAGCATATGAATAATCCTGTCCTAATGTATGAACTTGCATTTGTACTATAGTTACTAAAGACCTTTCAAGACCAAGAGCTATATAAAATAATATGGAAATGTTATAGGCATTGTTGACTGCTAGCTCCTTGGGTCTGACAAACGTGAGTCGTGTCTTCAAAAAAAGTCTTCGTAGGAATCATGCCAACAATATGGGACCAGGAAAAGCAAATTGTCAGACTGAGACAAAACTTTGTGGAAATGAAGAGAGAGCTGGACAACTTAAGATTTACACATAGCAATGATGCTCAGATGGTATGCATTCATGTATTTAAAATCCTGTTTGTATTATATTGAGAAACACTGTACATGATTAGTGCATATTTCTGCGAACTTTTAACACTTCAAATGGATTAGAATGTCTTATTTTGATCATATCCATATTGTTCATTGTGATAAGATTAGGTCCTGAGTCATTAAAAAATGTTTGGCTTATTTCCATTACATTCAAGCATGTTTTAAGTAGAAAAATATAAAATACAGTTTTCCATATTGTGTATATATAACACATGTTTGAGATTAATCAAATCATAGTCACCTCTAATTAACAGCAGGGAGCAATTCCAACATGGGACAGAGCCAGATGACAAAGAAATGAAGCATATATTTAAAGGATGCAGCATACTAAGAAAAGAAAAATAGGTTATGACTGCCCTAAGAATACTCAAAAGTTTTTAAACCTGTGGTTCTGTGCATGTGATTAACACAAACTGACAAGTAGCCTAAGTTCTGTTTTGTTTAGTTTTTTAATTTGGACAATATTTTTTCAGAGCCAAACAGTTGTGAAGGTAAATATAAAGTATTATTTCGAAGTTAATCTTTTTCTCTTCATCCTCCATGATTACTAGATTAAAAAAAAAAAAAAGAAAAAAAAGAAAAAAAAAAGAAGATCTTTGTGACTTCAGATCAGCAGCTTTTGTTACAATTTATGGAAATGTCTTATTTGTACATGAAAATTCTGTCATTTACCTTGGTCCTTGCTTAGCACCACAGGAAAGGAAATGATCAAGGAATTGAACAAGGACATACACAGATGTAGGTTGCCTGCAGGACTCTTTCCTCCTGTGTTGTTAGAGTAGGAAGTTGTATGGTTGATTAAAAAGAAAACTCTAGGGGAAAAAAAAATGTAGTCATGTGATGAAGACAGTTGAATACTGAGCTGGAGAATTAAATATTTTCCTGGCCTCTCCCACTGAAATCTAGCAAGATCCTGCATCTAAACTTTTCTGAATATCCAATCTGAGATTCTGCCATCTGATCTGTATCAGACTGAGATTTCCCAAGTAGCCAATGACAATTTGCTTTGAACATTTAAAGATCTTTACACAGATGCATTAACAAAAGATAGGAGAAAATAAGGTTCAGTTTTGTCCTTTTTCTGACTGGGGATTTGAGCGAAGGTCATCCACATTGCAGGGGAGGACAATAGTGCCCAAGCACATACAAGTTTTTTTTCTGTCTCTCTTTGACTCAATAACTGCTAAAATTGACCGTGAAGAGGGGAAGGCTCAGCAAGTGAGACTGAGCGCATAATACCTCTCAGAATATCATGGAATTGCGTTGGTTCAAACTGCTTCAAACTAAAACACAAATTAATCTGTGTTCTCACTTAACACAAATGAGCATTCTGATAGAAAACAATTTCACTTTTTATTTTTTGCTTTATGTGATCCTCCTTATCTTCTTTTACCCCATGTCCCCAAAACTTTTCTCTTCAACTGCCAGTCTGTAAAATAATAATAGAACTATGTTCTCACATCACGGGACATTGATATTTATGAAACACTCAAACACCATTGTGCTGAACATCAGAGGCTATGTTTATGCTCTCTTTTCAGTTGTGCCAGCGTGTGAGCCCTGTTTCTCAGTTCCAAGTGTGCAAGCTGGTGCATATATGCTTACAACATATACCAGCCAGTACCTTCTTCTAAAACCAAGAGGAGGCTTAAGAGAAGGCCATAGTTCCGTTTATTTAAGCTTTTATTTGAAGTTAATTGACTTATGTCCATTTGAGGCTCCCTTTAAGATGGATATTTCAGTTGTCAGAGCTCATAATGGCAATACATGTTCTTTTTCTAAATCCGGTAACCCCCTGGGTTGCATCTGGGCTCTTCTTAAAGCCTCTAAAAAATCTCCAAAACCCACTAGAATATTTTGAAGTAGAAACTTTTATTGTAGGACATGACAATATTACTTCATCCTTGTCATGATAGATTTCTCAC
Organism: Rissa tridactyla; assembly: GCF_028500815.1. NCBI lineage: Eukaryota > Metazoa > Chordata > Aves > Charadriiformes > Laridae > Rissa > Rissa tridactyla. The sequence continues at coordinate 33,486,584 of NC_071467.1, read as the reverse complement.
CAGACTTAAATATTGTGTGGTAGACAGTATTGTAGACTATTGTTAATAGTAGTTCCTTCAGTTCCCACCAAGTATGAATGCAATTTCTGTGAGTGGCTTTGTTTGTCTGGGTTTTTTTTTTGTTTGCAAAATATGATCAGTAGATCTTACTGTCAAAGAATTTCTTATGCAAGGTCATAAAAATTGTTTTAAATCTAACCAAAAGTCTATTTAGCCAAATCAACCAGATAAATCTCTAAAAGGAAAAATACTTCTTGTTTTTAGAATTTCCATAGGGTGTTTTCTTCACTTCTGACTATAGTTGACCATTATTACCCCAATATTCATCCATCACTTACCATTTCGGATGAGAACGCCTTTCATCTGTAACTGTCTCCCTAGCTGACTATTAACACTTGGTGTCCAGAAACATCAGCTCCCCATGGATCAATAAATCCCCATAACAGTAAATTTTCTGAGGGTGTTTTTTTCATTCTTCGGAAAAAAAAAAAGTGGTTCATAGTCTTTCCACTTTTCCTGTTGCCAGATTTAAGTATAATTACCAGAAGTTTGTTGACTCACTGAGAAATAAGAAAGAATTTACATTTGCTTCCCAAAAACTAGGGGATGACGACTACAACAGCTGAATCACTTTCTCACATATTCTCCTACTTCACTGAAAGCATTTTTCCTATGGGCTTCTCACTCTTCCCATCTCTCTAATATCTTTTACTGAAAGCTATTGAGTCCAACTATTATGTTGGTCGGAGGTATCTCCTTGATCTGCCAGACGTTAGCTGTTTTTTCCTCATCGTCTTGTTTCCGTGTTTCTAAAAGTTGGCCTGTGCATTATAACCATTTCACAGCTCTTTCTTTACTGAGATTTACATCTAGTATTTCTTGGCATTCATGGAACACAAGTTTGATTATCTATTTGCTACTCAACCAATATATTTTGGGCATTTCCTGTTTGGGTGACATATACATCACTGCACAGGGTAAGCAATATTTGTCATAGTAGCTAAATCCACGTTCACATTTTTTCATAAGGAGAAATACATTCAGGAAGACCACATCAGATATTTAGAAGAACTGGCTTAACATTTTCATATGCTCAGGGATACTGTGATTGCTTACATTCTACCAGTCATGGTAGTGGACTCATTAGTTAAGCTAAGTCCAGAAAGGGAAAGGTAGCCTAAAGAAAGCCTTAGACAATACTCTTTCTGTTACCTTAACCTAACTTAATAACAAAAATATATTTTGTCATGTAGCTGTTGACTCTGTGATACTTGGAGATAAACTCTTTCTTCACAAAGTATTTAAGTGTATGTTTTACACTATATGGCTGTTCTTACAAGTTGAACAGGCCATCTATTTCCTGGCAAGCTAGGAAATATTCTAATAAGACTTAGACAGCCCCTGAAGTATGCTTTTAAAGGGTTCCTTTTTCAGGTATGCTTAGGAACAAACATTGGGAGTGTGTTCAGATATGATGATCAGTAGTCTATTATGACAATTTTTAAAGCAAATGCCTAACTTGACAAAATTTTCCTGCATTTTTGGAGACAGGCTTTGGAAGGGTAATCACCAGGCAGTTGCCGGTAATGAAGAATATGAAATACTTATTTTCTTGATAATGACGGCTTTAAGAAGCTTTTCCCCATATAGATCCCACAATCATTCTTTTATTCCATGCACCTGATGTTTTTTGGGATAAGGGCCTCTGATGAGGATCTGGATACTCTGAAGAATGAAGTGGGTTTGTATAAAGACACATACAGCGCAAGTTAAATGATCCTGAGTTTGCATATATGGAATGCATGCTCCAACACTGAAACCTATGAGATTAGAAGTATGGCAGGGAACTAACCTTAGTTATACAATAGGCAACCGTTTCTCCTGGCATATTTGCTTAAGAGCTATTAAGTATTTCCAGAGAAATAGCTTTCTGTAGATTTCATTTCCAATTGCATTTTCGAATACTGAGGTAGAACAATATGTAGGAAGGCAAATAACGATTCCATAAGTTTATCATAACATACATTAATTTTTACAGGGCAGTTAAAAATACTGACTCATACACCTAATATTTGTTTTTTACCACCAGTTTATTTTGTCACTGTAAGAAGAGGAACATAGTGACTGCCTGGTCTCTGAGTAAGATATATCTTTATTATTAAAATAGTCCAAGAAGTGGGAAGGACATATCTCTTCCATAAGAAGTATTGAGATACTTCATCCGCTGTCACTTTTTGCTTGGACGGAATAATAAATTGATGCTGACCTCTACTTTAAGGAACTGGTAAGCCTTCACACTTGTGGGAAAAGCATTTTTGGAGATCATTTTGAAGTACTCTTTGCCAGAAAAGAAGCTAATAAGAAATCTCAGATAAGCACACAGCTTGTCAGGAAAAATACAGAAGTTCATCTCTGTTAAGTTATAACCTTACAGAATCCAGACCAAAGTTTGAAAAGTTATAGCATGCTGTTTGCCTATAGATTTAACTGACATAACACTATTTTTTTACTTAAGGTAACCAGTGTCATCTAGATGAGTTGGGACCTGTGGACTTATTTAGTTGGGACTTATTTCTAAAGAAACTCCCTAGAATACTAAGAACTGTAAATTTGATCTGAATTACTTGTCTTTGAGTTTCTTCTTTTTCAGATCCTTAACATCCTCTGTACTGGGCAAAAAAGGATATGGTTTTCTACAACAGGCCATCCATGCTGAATTTTATGGTCTTCTGGACCTGCTTATCTTGCTTACGTGGGCTGCAAGACTGTTTAGGTGGAGAAGTAGAAGTATCTTTTGTCAATGCCGAAGTATAGATGACCTTGTGTCTTGTCTTGTCCTATGCAGAGTCAACAGAATTTGGGATAAAGAAAAAATTTATTTTCTAAATCTACGAACTCAAGGTACTATGAAAGCATCACTTTTCCATGGAAACCTTAAAAAAATCAATTACTTCATTTAGTCATGATTTTTTTGGGGGAAAGCAATAGTTATTTATAATACAGATCAATTGATGGTGCTCATCAACAATCCTAATTGTTAAATACACTTTCCAGATTACATAACACATAAATATACAGTATACAAAAAGCTGGAAAAATCTTTTTCTTACTACTGCAGGAAGAAGGATTGGCATCATCCCATTTTGAATTTGTACCAGTTAATGTGTTGAAATCTCTAAAAATGTGAATTATAAAAAGTTTATAATTGTTATTCTACTCAGGCCTACTTTCAGAAACTCTTCAAGAAAGTGACAAATTAATCTTTAAAGGCCTTGCTCCTATAAATATCTCTGTAGGACTGTCGTGGTTTAGCCTCAGACGGCAACAAAGAACCACGTGTCGCTCGCTCGTGCCTTCCAAACACAGGAAGAATCGTAAGAAAAGGCAAGACTCTTGGGTTGAGACAAAGGCAGTTTAACAGAACAGCAAAGGGAACAGGCAAACAACAACAACAACAACACGGATAGGGGAATATACAAACGCGATTACGGAACCGCCGCTCCCCCTACCGCTCGCCGCTCGCCGGCCGGACCCGGGCCGCCCCAGCCCGCTTTTAAGCAGCAACTTCCTGCCCCCTCCCCCGGCAGCTCAGGGTGGGCGTGGCTCACATGGCATGGAATACCAGGAAAAGTTAACCCTATCCCCACCGGAACCAGGACATTATCCACCCCTTATTCCATACCATCTATGCCATGCCCAGCAGGTTCCAATGAATTGCCACCACTTTCCCCTGTTATATATATATATATACACACATATAATACCCTTAGTTTATGGGTCATCCCTCCAAAGTGTCCGTTGAGTTCTTTTAATCCACGGCTTTGGGCTCCATCTGTTAGAACAGTCCCTCAGGGCAGGTGAGATGCTGGGTGGTGCTGGTCTGTTGCATGCTGTATTTTTCGGAGCTTGTGACTGGTGCACCTGGTGTGGCTCATGCACGCAGTCTGTAGGCTGAAGATGTAGATCTTGAGGGAACTGCTGGGCGCCGGCTGCTGAGATCAGTTCTTATCCCATCACCCCTGTGCCTTACTTGTAGTACAACTGATAGCAATGAGGACATACAGTGACAGTGTTACTTAGCAATTAACAGCACACAATCTGATTCATTGGCTATTCTCGCCCAAAATCAGATCTCCATGAGGTACACATCGGACTTCCCCATCCTTCCGCATCACCCACCAAGTGCACCCAGGTCCTTGGGCAAAAGCAATCCCACGGATGGGTTTGCCTTTGCCTGAGGCAGGACTAACCCAGACTGTCTTCCCTAGCATATTCTTCATGTGCACTACGGGGACTTTATCCCCTTCCACAGTACGCGGAAGTTTTGATTGGGCAGGGCCAGCCCGATTGTTAGATCCCCTGGTGTTAACTAGCCAGGTAGCTTTTGCTAAATGTGTATCCCAGTGTTTGAAAGTCCCACCACCCATTGCTCTCAGTGTAGTTTTTAACAGTCCATTGTATCGTTCTATCTTCCCAGAGGCTGGGGCGTGATAGGGGATGTGATACACCCACTCGATACCATGCTCTTTGGCCCAGGTGTCTATGAGGCTGTTTCGGAAATGAGTCCCATTGTCCGACTCAATTCTCTCTGGGGTACCATGTCGCCACAGGACTTGCTTTTCAAGGCCCAGGATAGTGTTCCGGGCAGTGGCATGGGGCACAGGGTATGTTTCCAGCCATCCAGTGGTTGCTTCCACCATTGTGAGCACATAGCGCTTGCCTTGACGGGTTTGTGGCAGCGTGATATAATCAATCTGCCAGGCCTCCCCATATTTGTATTTCAGCCATCGCCCTCCATACCAAAGAGGCTTCAAACGCTTGGCTTGTTTGATCGCAGCGCATGTCTCACATTCATGGATGACCTGTGCAATAGTGTCCATGGTCAAGTCCACCCCTCGGTCACGAGCCCATCTATATGTCGCATCTCTCCCTTGATGGCCTGAGGAGTCATGGGCCCACCGAGCTATGAATAGTTCACCCTTATGTTGCCAGTCCAGATCCACCTGAGCCACTTCAATCCTAGCGGCCCGATCCACCTGCTGGTTGTTCTGATGTTCCTCCGTGGCCCGATTCTTTGGTACGTGGGCATCTACATGGCGTACTTTCACAACCAGATTCTCTATCCGGGCAGCAATATCTTGCCATAGGTCAGCAGCCCAGATGGGTTTGCCTCTGCGCTGCCAGTTGCCCTGCTTCCACTGCTGTAACCATCCCCACAGAGCATTTGCCACCATCCATGAGTCAGTGTAGAGATAAAGTACTGGCCATTTTTCTCGCTCAGCAATGTCCAAAGCCAGCTGAATAGCCTTCACCTCTGCAAACTGGCTCGATTCACCCTGTCCCTCACTGGCTTCTGCAACCCGTCGTGTAGGACTCCACACAGCAGCCTTCCACTTTCGATGCTTTCCCACAATACGGCAGGACCCATCAGTGAACAGGGCATATTTCTTCTCATTTTCTGGCAGTTTATTATATGGTGGGGCCTCTTCTGCACGCGTCACCTCCTCCTCTGGTGACATTCCGAAATCCTTGCCTTCTGGCCAGTCCATGATCACTTCCAGAATTCCCGGGCGACTGGGGTTTCCCATTCGAGTTCGCTGCGTGATCAGTGCAATCCACTTACTCCATGTAGCATCGGTTGCATGATGTGTGGTGGGGACCCTTTCTTTGAACATCCAACCCAGCACCGGCAGTCGAGGTGCTAAGAGGAGCTGTGCTTCTGTACCAACCACTTCCGAAGCAGCTCGAACCCCTTCATATGCTGCCAATATCTCTTTTTCTGTTGGAGTGTAGCGGGCTTCGGATCCTCTGTATCCACGACTCCAAAACCCTAGGGGTCGACCTCGAGTCTCCCCTGGTGCTTTCTGCCAGAGGCTCCAGGTAGGGCCGTTCTCCCCGGCTGCAGTGTAGAGCACATTTTTAACATCTTGTCCTGCCCGGACTGGCCCCAGGGCCACTGCATGGACTATTTCCTGTTTGATTTGTTCAAAAGCTTGTCGTTGCTCAGGACCCCATTTAAAATCATTCTTCTTCCGGGTTACTTGATACAGAGGGCTTACAATTTGACTGTAATCTGGGATATGCATTCTCCAAAAACCCACAATACCTAAGAAAGCCTGTGTTTCCTTTTTACTAGTTGGTGGAGACATAGCTGCTATTTTGTTGATCACATCCATTGGAATCTGACGGCGTCCATCTTGCCATTTTATTCCTAAAAACTGGATCTCCTGCGCAGGTCCCTTGACCTTACTTCGCTTTATAGCAAAACCAGCGTTCAGAAGGATTTGGACTATTTTACTCCCTTTCTCAAAAACTTCTTCTGCTGTGTTTCCCCATACAATGATGTCATCAATGTACTGCAGATGTTCTGGAGCTTCACCCTGTTCCAGTGCAGTCTGGATCAGTCCATGGCAAATGGTGGGGCTGTGTTTCCACCCCTGGGGCAGTCGATTCCAGGTGTATTGGATGCCCCTCCAAGTGAAAGCAAACTGTGGCCTGCACTCTGCTGCCAAAGGGATTGAGAAAAATGCATTCGCTATATCAATCGTGGCATACCACTTGGCTGCCTTGGACTCCAGTTCGTACTGGAGTTCTAGCATGTCCGGCACAGCAGCACTCAGCGGTGGCGTGACTTCATTCAGACCACGATAGTCTACAGTTAGCCTCCACTCTCCATTAGATTTTCGCACCGGCCATATGGGACTGTTAAAGGGTGAGCGAGTCTTGCTGATCACTCCTTGAACCTCTAGGTGACGAATCAGCTCATGGATGGGAATCAGAGAGTCTCGGTTAGTGCGATACTGCCGCCGATGCACCGTTGTGGTAGCAATCGGCACCTGTTGTTCTTTGACCCTCAACAACCCCACAACAGAAGAATCCTCTGAGAGACCAGGCAAGGCAGACAACTGTTTAACTTCCTCTGTCTCCAAAGCAGCTATGCCAAAGGCCCAGCGGTACCCTTTTGGGTCCTTAAAATACCCTCTCCTGAGGTAATCTATACCAAGGATGCATGGAGCCTCTGGGCCAGTCACAATGGGATGCTTTTGCCACTCATTCCCAGTTAGGCTCACTTCTGCCTCCAGTACAGTCAACTCTTGGGATCCCCCTGTCACCCCAGAAATACAAATGGGTTCTGCCCCTCTATAGCTTGATGGTATTAAAGTACACTGCGCACCCGTGTCCACTAGAGCCTTATACTCCTGTGGGTCTGATGTGCCAGGCCATCGAATCCACACCGTCCAATAAACCCGGTTATCCCTTTCCTCCACCTGGCCGGAGGCAGGGCCCCCCTAATACTGGTCATAGTATCCATTACTCACTTCTTGCATAAATGACTTGGAAGTTCCTTCAAGAGGATCAGAAGCAAGATCAAGCCTTCTGCTTTGTCTGGGGAACGGCCCACTGGAAACTGGGGCGGCACTTTTCCTGGAGGGATCCCCTTTTGTGGTTGTCCTTCCTTGCAACTCCTGTACCCGTGTCCGCAGGATCGAAGTAGGTTGTCCGTCCCACTTCCTCATGTCCTCTCCGTGGTCCCGCAGGTAGAACCACAGGGTGCCTCGTGGTGTGTACCCTCTGTACTCTCTCTCTTGAGTGGGGAAATGCCTGCTTCTAATAGCTGAGATGCTGGCCCGTGCAGGTGGGGAGTAGGACATATTCTCTTCAAGCTGCTGGACCTTCCGCGACAGTTTCTCCACAGCTGAGACAAGGGGGGAAGAGAGACTTTCTTCATATCGCCGGAGCCGGCCAGCTACCTCATCCACCGTTGGTCCCTCTTCACCTTTCCATTCCATTACTGCCAGGGAGTTGGCATATGACGATGGTGCGCTCCGTACAAACTTCCGCCACATGGGCCTTGTGCATCGCACCTCATCAGGGTCTGTGGGTAAGTCTGCATTGTCCAAGTCATAATAAATCATCTCCCGCACGGCTAATTCTCTCAGGTACTGGATACCTCTTTCCATGGTAGTCCACTTGCTTGGCTGACATACAACATCCTCGCTGAAGGGGTACCTCTCCCTCACGCCTAACAGGAGTCGTTTCCAGAGGCTGAGGGCTTGGGTCTTTTTCCCGATCGCCTTGTCAATGCCGCCTTCCCTAGACAGGGATCCCAGCTGCCTGGCCTCCCTACCCTCTAATTCCAGGCTACTGGCCCCATTATCCCAGCACCAGAGCAGCCAGGTGACAATGTGCTCGCCTGAAAGTCGGCTAAAATCTTTTCGCATATCCCGCAGCTCACTCAAGGATAGGGATCGAGTAATTATCTCTGGTTCTGCCTCTTCCTCCTGCTCTCGTGATGGCCCTGGTTCATCATCATCTCTTACTAAGCGAACTGATTTCTTTGTGTACTTCTTCTTCCGTATGGGGGCAACTGATACTGGCATGGGTTGGTTCCCTGGTTCAGTGGCAGTGGCTACCACGGGGGTTGCAGTAGCCGCAGTGTCTGTCGCAAGGATTGCAGCAGCCGCAGGGGCCGCCGCAGGGGCTGCAGCAGCCGCAGGGGCCGCCGCAGGGGCCGCCGCAGGGGCTGCAGCAGCCGCAGGGGCCGCCGCAGGGGCCGCCGCAGGGGCTGCAGCAGCCGCAGGGGCCGCCGCAGGGGCCGCCGCAGGGGCTGCAGCAGCCGCAGGGGCCGCCGCAGCCGCAGGGGCCGCCGCAGGGGCCGCCGCAGGGGCTGCAGCAGCCGCAGGGGCCGCCGCAGGTCTGGTTTCCATCTCTTCCCCTTGAGGGTGCTGCATAATTCTGAGCAGTGCCTGGTAGATACTGGCCAGGGCCCAGCACAGCGCGGTGAGTTGTGCCTCTCTAGAATAGCCACAGCATTTTCCCTTCAAATATTCTACCACTTTATCAGGGTCCTGTAATTGTTCAGGGGTGAAGTCCCAGACCATTGGAGGTGAGTAGTTCTCTAGGTACCTGCCCATGCTCTCCCACATGCCATGCCACCCCTGACTATCCAGCCTCGGAGCAGATCTCCAGGTGGTAGTCTTAAATAGTCGCTTAACCCTAAACAAGACCTGGAACGTATTCAGGAGACATAGCACTACGAACACGCTAGTTTGAGTATCCCAAGGATATTCAAAATTCTCAAAAGCTGTCATACCTGACCCGAAGGAGAAAAGGGAGGCAGAAGGGCTGGGGAAATTATTAACAAATTCTGAGAGACGGTGTCCAATGTACGGACAGGACAGCAAAACCGCATAAACACCCCAAAATAGCCGTCTGAACAGTGATGTTATCATATCATAAACAGATATCGCACAGGACAGCAGAATGATAATCCTCATCCCTGTTCCAGACATGGTAAACAGCATCGCAGGGAGTACATAAGCCATATAGGAATTTATGTAACACAGCCATGAGAACAAACCAAGCAACATGATGACCAGTGACTACTTACCTAATAAAATAAATGCATACAAAAAAAAACCAAAACCGTTTTTTCCACGTTCTAGTTGGATTCTGTCGTTATCTCAACCCTTCGAGCCCCACGTTGGGCGCCAAAAAGGACTGTCGTGGTTTAGCCTCAGACGGCAACAAAGAACCACGTGTCGCTCGCTCGTGCCTTCCAAACACAGGAAGAATCGTAAGAAAAGGCAAGACTCTTGGGTTGAGACAAAGGCAGTTTAACAGAACAGCAAAGGGAACAGGCAAACAACAACAACAACAACACGGATAGGGGAATATACAAACGCGATTACGGAACCGCCACTCCCCCTACCGCTCGCCGCTCGCCGGCCGGACCCAGGCCGCCCCAGCCCGCTTTTAAGCAGCAACTTCCTGCCCCCTCCCCCGGCAGCTCAGGGTGGGCGTGGCTCACATGGCATGGAATACCAGGAAAAGTTAACCCTATCCCCACCGGAACCAGGACACTGCCCAATATGTAGTGTTAAAAATTTATAAGTTTTAGTAACGTGTAAAGACATACAACACTGGTACAAAACCTTAAAAAGAAAAATACCTACAGGAAGTGCTATTTTTATTTAGGAAACATTCAACTGTGAGAGATTTGCAGTAATATTCTTGAAAATACTGTTTGCACTTATCTTTTGTTCATGAAAAGAAAGTTCTAATGGTTCATTACTTTGTGCGATACTTCTATAGAACTTCACAATTACTTTCAGTTTGGACTGAGTCAAGTAGTTGCATTATTTAATTCCTAATGATATTCCTGTATGAAAAAAAAAAAAATCTACAAATTTTAAAGAACACATGAATAATAGTTGTGGCAATAGCAACAACTAAATCCTATCTAGTACTTTGCATTCAGAAATTTCATATTTTGCTAAGGACATGTAATTTAATTTAAATTTTAAAATACTATAATTTCATATGTATATGTGTGTGTTTATATGTGTATTTGTTGGGTATAAGATAGATTTTTATATATAGGGATTTTGGAGCAAAGAATAGTGAAGTGTGTTGCCTTAGGTATCAGCAAAGATAAAAAATGAATACTGTTTGAATAAAGTGATATGAAGACCACAAAGCTATAACAGAAAGCAAATAAGCATGTGAACTCACAAGAACCAGCTACTCTACAACAACTGTCTCTGTGTATGGACTGAGAGTCTGTGGAAAAGAATTGCAATGACTTTTTTTGTTTTTCTTTCAGTGAAAAAGAGAATAGGTTACTTCGTGTTTACTGAAGAGAAAAAAATGCACACAATCTGGCAATATTTGCATTCTGTTTTGATACACGGTGATTTTTTTGCCTGCTCTGGAGATTTGGATTAAATTCATTTTCTATTGATAAGGCCAAGTAAACTTCAAGAAAACTAGTTGTTTCTGCCTCCCATTCTCTTGCATGTGTATTTATAGAGAGGAATGTTTTTTTGTTTGTTTGTTTATTTATTTATTTTCACTTTTAAATTGACATAACTGTGTGAAAAATAATGTAGTTTGATTGTTCATAATTTTCATTCCTGTAATTAGTAAGCAGGGATGAAAGGGATTGAGATGGATGGAACAATATAATAAAATGTTTGTTTAAATTGGATACTTGTAGAAGTAGACATAAAGATATGGCAGGAAAGCTTTTTCATCTAAATTATACTATATAATATAAACTGTGTTTAAGCTTAAAAACCATGAAAATCACATAGAAAAAATAGAAGAAGAGATTGGTCAGACACAGGAAAAACTGCCATGTACAGGAGGAGCTTTTAGTCAAGCAGTCTCAGCTCAAAATTCTCCAGCTGGAGTGTGGTGCGGTGGAAAAACTGATAAAATACCACTGTACGCAAGTAATAGCCTTGGTACAACATTCATCTTCTCTAACTTTAGGTGTCTACATTCTAGGTGGGAAGATATGAGGTAGGTGTCTAAGTTCCCATTATGGTCATTGGAAACATAATCAATTCAGTGAGTAAAATCAAGGGTTGAATAAATACTGAGCGGCTCAAGTATTAAAGTTTGTTTTCAGATGAGCTGATGACCGTACAACCAGGTCTCCACTTAATGTAATGGAAGTGTAGGTATTCAGTCACACTTAATCATCTAAATGCAGATGTCCAAGTTTAGACAAGAATAATCTGATCTGATAAGTTACCTTTCCCCAGCAATTCATTAAATGATGCAGGATTATTTTATTTATCTATTTTTTTGTTACTAATAAGTGTACTAAATACTTCACAGGCATAAATACTGGTCATGGCTCTGAACAACATCCAATCTATAAAGACAATGATTTAAAAGGGAATGATTGATGGCAGAGAGAAAAAACAAAAGAAGTTTATTATGATTTTCCCTGTGACTGAGCATTTTACTGTTTATATTTAGTTGATTTCTTCTTTTGGAGTTTGGGTTTGTTTATTGGGGTTTTTTTGTTGTTGTTGTTGTTGTGGGGGTTTTTTTGTTTGTTTGTTTGTTTTTGTTTTTTTTTTTTTAAATAGAAAAAGAAGGATGACAGACTGTGCTTAGATGAGGAAGTGGGGGGAAAAGAAGTAGTAGAATGACTCAGACCCTTATTCCACCCTCCTGTTACCAGAAGGGACTAATGGAGATGGATTATTTGCTGTATTATTTCACTACAGTAGTGTATTTGTTATGGAGCATGGCTGAGCCTTGAACAGGAAGAATATACTGGAGTTTATTCAGCTGAAATTTGTTGCCACCTGCGGGCTGTATGGTAACAAAGTGTTTCCATTTAAAACATTTAATCATTTGGGAGTAGGGGGAAGAATCATACTTGATGAAGGAAACAAAGTTTTAGTTTGTCAAGGTTTCATTGCATACAACTTCTCTGGAAATATCAGTTGAAGAAATACTATACAAAACATGGACTAAATTTTTCACTTAGCTAAGTGTTTTGTGTTTCCAGTATTTTTAATATAAATCATTAGGGTATAATTTTTATTTTTTTTTTAAATACAGTAAATTGCTAGTAATTTGCTTGAATAAGTATTTTTTTAATAAGGTGATTTGAGAGTATAGAAAAATTCAATGTAACGACAAATATGCAGTGAAAAACTAATCAAGCAATTGAAATATTTACTCATGATAAAGCTAGGGTTATCAATGTATCATAAGAGAAATTGCTTTATGAATATTGATTCTCTCCCGATAGAGGCAAATTGCTACTAGGAACAACTGGTTCCATTAATCTTCCGAATTAGTCAGTTCCCAAGCTAAGTAACTTGGGAAGGTGCACTGAAGGTTTCATCTTTCCGAAGACTCTATTTATTATCTTTACTTACGTAAAGAGTTCATTAGAAAGAATTTTACATTGAAATATGGTAACTTTTCAGCCTCCTTTAATGCAGTCACACAAGTCTTTAACTACCAGACATAAAACTGCTTAATTCTTCAGATATTAATGGATTCATATGTCATAAAGCCAGAAGAAACACTGTAATCGAGTCTCATATGTGGCACAACGTAGGCCATAGGACTTCAATGAATTAAGGAGTACCTCGTGTCTAAGTAAATGTGATTGAAATGGAGTGTATTAACATAGTCCATACATTTTTTAAAATACATTATTGACTTTAAACAGTCAGTGACATGACAATCCCTCACAGGTTGCCTCAATAAATCTAGCTTTTGAAAACATGCAGCATGTTGATTCTGTATCATTTTAACCTCATACTCAGAATGTTATGTGAAGCCTAATATAGAACAAAAGTATTTTATTTTATCTTCTTTATCAGGAATATTTGAAATGTCCGAAAACCAATACAGCAGACAGTAGGACAAAATGTGTTTACAGTACATCCACAGTAATTGTGTTAATTATATTAATGAACATTTGTTCTTTGTAACTACAGTTAATGGAAATTAGTGTGGATTTATGACATCAGCTCTTCTGATAGTTTGACTGGAATAGACGAGTAACTGCCCGGGTGGAATTGTTTGAATCACACTGTTAAACCCTAGAGTACTAGATGAGAATCAGTAGAGAATTAGAGCATTAATTTCTACTTTTTAAAAAAACTTGCAAGGTTTCTAAGACCACACTGCCTAAAAATCGTCTAGAATTTTTTTCTAATAATGCTTCAAAAATTCTATAGGTATTCTCTACCTAGGCAAGTTAAAATATATCTATACCTCTGTGGTTGCAATCACTTTTATCCTAAGCCAAGATACTGTGTATTCCTTTGTTACTTTTGACTTCTTTAATTTCTTTTTTTTTTTTTTTTTTGGGGGGGGGGAGGTGGAGAGGGATCTATATACCACTATTGAACAAATTACAGAAAACATTGCATTTTTATATTCAAATGCTTTGAATGAATTACATCTCATCCTTTCCTTTTTTGGAAGATTTCTTTTCTTAGGATACTTTTTGGGTATGTATGCACTTTGACAAATGAATGTGTGCATGCAAATCAATGTCCACGAGTAAGTCTATATGCAAGTTGTTGTAAAATTTAAAAAAGTTTAGGGCATGTTTGCACCTCAGAAGTATGACTTTTTCAAGATTCCTTTTTGCAAGAAGAATCATTAACTTTCAGTTCTTTAATTAATTCCTACTCATGTATCTTAAATTGATATAAAAATGGAATTCATCAGCATGTTTTAAATTAATTTTTTAATTAGTATTATTTATCTATGGGGAGTGTTGCTTATAATTTTTCAAGTTAAGGAATACTGTGGTAAGCATAGCTTAGCAGCTCCAATACACCAACTTTCTCTGAAGTCTCTGAGGAAAACTCAGATGTCCTCTGAGTCTAGTTTTCACAACCATGTTTTGAAAGTCTTCACAATGTTAATTTTAGATGTTTAGAAATCTGGTAACCTAAAAATGGCTTAACTGACCTTCGTTCAGATTTTGTTTATCATGCCTTTGAGACCATTGTTCCATTAATGATTTAGAAGTCAGCAGCATTATGATATCAAATGTTTCTAATTACATCAAATTACTCAAACGACTAATTTGTTTGTCTGTTTGTTTCTGACAACAGTGATTAGCTGATTTACTGATTGCTAGAACAGAATTTCATAGTGTTAGTATTCTATCCTAACTTATAAATAATTTTCTATCTATCTATAGTGTTATCAGTAAACCTCTTTGTGTATATGCTATGGTTAGATCTGTCTAAAATAGGCAGTATCTACCAGATGACCCTTTTGATTTTGTTTCCCTTCAACAAATAGCTGCTCTCGAAGGTGAAAAAAAATGCTTTCCTTTTCTAATGGAATTACGGAATTTCTTTTTATTTTTCCCATTGTCATAGTTTTACAAGCGAGCATTTTCACATTTTATTGCAAAAGAGATTGAGGCAGGTGCCTAGAAGATGTAGAGAATGGCGTACTCCATTTCCTTGTGCCTTCCTTTCAAGGCACCCACATGATATACTACTTAGTAGAAACCTGAATGAAGGGTTCTGTGTGTGCTGCTGCTCTGCCATGTCTGCTTATGTAATATTTTAGTTTCTGTATGTAGAAATTACTGTTTTAATTTACTTTAATTTTCTCTTTGTTCCTCAATAATCCTTTTCTTTTCCAGGTTAACTTAAGGAAACCTGTGAAGAGCTACGTGCAAATTCCTTGATTCAATATGGAAATATCTAGAATTACAGCTATTATGTACTTACACAGCCACCTGCCATGCTATGTACTGTATCCACTCTATAACAATTTATGCTTATGTAAATTGGGATGTAGAATAGTTGATGGGTTTTATGATACATCACTTCATGACTTTTATCTTCTAGGTCAAATATGATTGAAGAAATATCTTAGGCTTGCTAAATTGACTTTGCACCACACAAGGTAACTACATAATGAAGTAATGTTAATTTAGAGACAATATTATAATGTGAGAGGAATTCTAGTCTGTTCATATGTGAGAAGTCATATTAGGGCTAGAGAAATAAGTAATACCCTACATCTTACAAAACTTGGGAGGGAAACCATGTAGGGTAGTACCTTCTTCCCTCCTTTTATGCTGTCAGTGTATGAACATAATTTCTGTTAAATTTTACTTATACTTTTAGTAAAGATCATACTCTGGTAAGATTACAGCTCCTGGAGCAGCTCTAGACCATTATGAAAATCAAAGAGTTTAAATATACAATTTCTATTTTATTTTTTATCACCTGCGTTAAAAATATGTAGAGATGGCAGCCAGCTAATATTTGATAAAAGGGAAAAAGCCCTAAACATTCAAATATATTATCCACATAGGCCTTCTCACTGCTTCTCAATCAGTAGGAACAAGAGCTTTTTCATGTTTCTCAGGAGGTCTATAAAGATAACTATACTATGTTATCATGTTCTACACTATACCAATAGTTTAGTAACAGATTTGCAGCAAACGTTTGTCATTTCTTCAACACCTTTATTCAGTTTAATTTCTCGGTTCTGTTTTCTGTGCTGTGCTTTGCTCCATATAGTTGTTTCTCTACAAATCTTTCTTTCATTAAATTTTTCCTGGTCTTCTTTACTTTACCGGTTCTACTGTGGATGTGCATTGCATGGTGTATTTGACAACTGATCTGAAGATATGGCAGTATCAAAGTACAGTATAGAGACACTTGAGTTACATTTTACCTGGATTACTCCATTTCTAACTGCAGCCTATACAGAGCATTTTCAGTTCAGTAGCAGCTGTAAATCATAACCCTCGCCCCCCCTTCTCTCCAATCCTCCCCCCCCCCAAAAAAATGTGTGTGGGGAAAGTTCCTGCATTGTACTTTGTATTTCAACAGTCATCCCGTGACTGGAACCCAAACAATTTGATTTAAAACTTAACAAAGTA
The DNA here is from genome assembly GCF_028500815.1 of Rissa tridactyla. Classification (NCBI taxonomy): domain Eukaryota; kingdom Metazoa; phylum Chordata; class Aves; order Charadriiformes; family Laridae; genus Rissa; species Rissa tridactyla. The sequence continues at coordinate 33,470,392 of NC_071467.1, read as the reverse complement.
TGCCCCAGTGTTACACTAGAAACATTCTTTTATCCGTAATGTTGATGAACCTAAAAATTAATGTTATGAATTCTCTGGTTCTGCTTCAAGAAAGTTTGGTTGTTAGGCTGATGTCTCACATCTGTGCAAAGAAAATACTGTTTCACCACCTGCAACATCTCTGTAAGTAAGGAAAGAGATGTCTGGTTTTCTGTAGTAAGCAAAGATGCCGGAATTTCTGCACATTAACATAGCCTTTGTTCTTTTCTTCTCAAGCTCAACTTCTTGCTGTGCACATATAAATTTTATCTCCTCTTCTTTACTTAGCACTAGAATGCTCAGCCGTAGACTTCTGTGTGACAATGAATCAACTGGCTGAATACTCCATTCCCATAACAGAAATAAGGGCACTGGGGACCATATGACACAAAAAAATTTCCAGAGGCCTTCCAAGTGTCACTATAGCTAAGTTTCTACAGAGCTTTTGGAGCATTTAAAGTGAGTGGAAAAAGTTTGCTACTGATGTTGACTCTTCCATGTTAGAGGAAAGTACTGTGTATGTTTGACATACTTCTAATCACAGAAAAGCTTATTTCTTCTTTCTGTTATTGGAAACCTTGTTTCCACACTTTCATTAGTGTGACAGTTATAGAGCATATTTTATGTTTATCTTTAACTACTTTCAGTGGAAAGAGGTGAGCTATTTGCTCTGTTCCAGGTTTTGATATTTGGGTGTTCAAGAAAACAAGGAACCATGAGCAGAATAATTTATTTTATTCTTATTTACAAAATCCCAGCTTCTTTTTTCAAAATTTATTTTATTACTTTTCCCTGTGATTAAGTGTTCATTATTAAAGAAAAGATGTTTAAAATTGCTAAACCTAATTACAGAAATGTTCTGCAAATGTGCTTTAAGCATCAAATAACTTTCCAATGACATTCTGATTTTCTTATATTTTATAAATATAATAAAATATTATATATTTCAAAAGAATAATATATATTATTCTTTTGGTTTTAAATAGTTTGTATTTAGTCTGTTTTTTTTTTAATTTTTTTTTTTATTATCTTGCAACATATTTGTTGTTACAAATAGTCTAAACAGTGATAAAATCAACTTGATTTAGATATTGACTAATATCTGGTCTGTTCAAAAATGCCTTGGTGGCTGGCTTGGCTCATTTATTATTCCTTCCCTCAAAATATTCATAAAAACTCCAAAAGACTTCTTCAGCTGCACAGCAGTTCTTTAGCTGGGATTTGGAAGAGATTCTGTTTTGCCAGAGAGGAAAGTATAAGCCCTTGTTGTAATGTAGTCTTAATGATCACACTTTTAATCATTTCCCTGTACTGCTCAAACTATTGTTGTTGCTGTTGTTTATTCTGAGGTACTAGCTCTCCACTAAACTGTGGGGGTTGGCAATAAGGGATAGAACCACCATGGTTTTGTAGTACAATGGAAGGACACATTTGATGGAAGATAATGAATCCCTGATTTGTTTGGGAAGCTCAGTTCTTTTCTCGTCTTACCTGCTTTGGCATTGAGGTATGCAAGAGTTCCTATTCTGTCATCACAAGACAGATTGTACAGGTGTAAATCTATATGATTCTAGAAGTGATTCTAGAGGTTTATGCTCTACTATATAGTGATAAATCTTAGGCAGTTGTCACAATGTCAATTGCTCCAATTGTTCTGCAGTCTCTCCAGACTCAAAGAGAAGTATGTTAAATTTAAATGATATGGAAATATTTCTGAAAGGCTACGTAACTCAAGACAAACATGATAGTACTACTTCAGATAGTGTAAAAAAAAAAACCCATTCGCAGTGAAGATTTACTGAAAACTCCTCTGTGCCTCCTTTTATATGAACACACAATGTCACCCACTTTTCAACATGGCCAGCAAGACCATGGTATTGTTAAAGACTGATATGGTCTCCATTTAAAAAACAATAATATATAGTAACAGTATAAATTAAATATAATACTACAAAGTACATATATATGTGTATTTATGTAGTTCTACTCCCATTGTTTCTATCTGCTAGTTAGATAGAAGGTCTTAAGGTCATTAAGCCAGAAAGACTTGATGAGGTTGTCCCACTACCCTGACCAAATATGGTAATACACTTCCCAATTCCGGTAGTCTCTCGTTCTTTTCTAGTTTCCAGTAACAGTTAAAGTTTACTTCAAAAAAATGACTAGAGCTGGAAGCTTTTTGCTGATGTAGTATTATCTTTAGGTTTACTCTTGATCTAGTCTCATAATTTTCTCTTTGTGCAAAATGATAATGATTTGAAAGATGGAGGCTGTATAAAATTTGCCTCTTTCCACACATCTGCAAGTATGAAATGAAACTTTGAACCGAGGCTGGCTGTAATGGAGTTAACTTTCTTCATAGCAGCCCATATGGTGCGGTGCTTTTCATTTGTGGCTAAAACAGTGTTGATAACACACTAATCCTTTATCTGTTGCTGAGCACTGCTTGCATAGTGTCAAAGCTTTCTCTCTCCACCTCATGCCCCGTCAAAATAAGTAGGCTAGGGGTGGGCAAGAAGTTGTGAGGGAACATAGTTGAGACAGATGATCTAAACTGACCGAAGGGATATTCCACACTATATACTGTCATGGTCAGCAACAAAAAGCTCAGGGAAATAAGTAGGAAGAGGGGAAGTTCGTGGTTGTGGTCTTTGTCTTCCCAAGCAACTGTTATGCTTGCTGAGGCTCTGCTTCCCAATAGGCAGATGGACATCAGCCTGCTGATGGAAAGCACTGAAAGAATTCCTTTTTCTGTTTTGGTTTCTTGTGCAGCTTTTGCTTTCCTTACTAAAGTGTCATTATCTTGATCCATGAGTCTTCTTGCCTTCTTTCTATTTGGTCCCCATCTTGCAGAAGATGGCAGTGAGCGAGAGGGAAGGGTTGGTGCTGTCAGAGGTCAATCCACCACAGACTTTAAATGGACAGACAGTGAGATTGCATATATGTAAATACAAACACACATACACATATACATATATATGTATAAATGGTTTGTTGTTGAGTTCTGGTTATTAAACACTTTTTTTGCAATGGATTGACATTGGTATAGGGTGAAGTAAATCATATCACAAATTAAAATGCATAAAAATGAGAACACATTTATTCCGCCTGGAAAAAAACACAATAAAAATATTTACAGACCTTGCTTCTCTGCATGAGAAATCCATGACCTGAAAGGGGCTCTTGTTCACACTGTGGTTATGAGGCTTAGGTCAACATCTTTTAAGTAGCTAAAGAATATCCCACGTATTTTGGAAATAGAAATCCAATGGAAGTTTCCTATGAGGGCTACCTTAAAACCAGAGGTAGGAGATTAACAAATTAAAAAATCAGAAAAGACTCAAAAGGCCAGACCACATACTCTCTAACCATCACCAAAACTCTGAAAGCACATGTATATTTTAAAATATTTATGCACTTAAACATGCATTTACTATACTACCAAAAATGTTTCTATTGCGTTTGATCTTTTGGGTTAATAAAATGGAAATCTGGAGGAGAGGTGAAACCCATATGACATATCTATCAAAATATTCATTACAAACAAAACTCTTTATGCTTTTTAACAGTAGATGTTATTTTATGCACATATTTTGATGTCAGCGTGATTATCTCTTTGTCATTCCTAGTTTGCAAGTACCCTTCATGTTTAATTTGACAGCATTAATTCTCCTTCTCAAACTTTCTAATGTGTATTTCTTCAGGAAAGCTAACATTCTGTTGTCAAGTATATTTTTACTCTACTTAGTAAATCATCACTGACCTTTTCTAGATTGTCTGCAATGTCCCTTATTTGACATGATTAACATTATGCAATTTATATATCATCTTTTATTTAATTGTAGCATAAGTACTGTGTAATAAGTGTAGTTTATGCTGTAAATGTAATTTTTCTCCCACATGTTTATTCCTGATGTATTATTTTTTTCCATTTTTTGGTTATTTTTTGTCCCACTCTAATCTCTTCACTATTTTGTGGAATTAAGAAGTCATCAATGAAGGAAGTGAGAGAAATAAACATGAAAATTATTACGTTTGAGCTGAACGAAATCCATAAGATGTCCCCTGTGTATGAGTTGCTTAGCTCAAAAGTTAGCACAGAAAATAGCTCCGATATTTTCCCAGTGTTTTAGTATGAGATGTTATACCTTAAAGCTGTACCATGCTGAAAAGTACAAAGTAGGACTGAATAGGTATTTTTCAAAGGAAAATGTATACGCAGCTAGATGCGTGGTAGATCATGATTAGAACTTTGAATTTAATTGAGTCAGGGTACAAAACTGGTAATGAACGAATTTAATACCATGTATTAAAAAGAAAATGCAGGCAAACACTTTTTGAGCTCAGGCAAACACATTTTTGAGGTTTATTTGACAAAATGGCTCAGCACAGCTTAAAGCAGTATGAGAGGAGTTCTGAAATGGCACCTGCCTACTTATCCATTTGTAATATTGACAGAACATAGATTTGTAGTATGCAGAGTTGACAATTTCCAACCGGATGTTGAAGCACTGATCTCCATGACAGGAATTGTGATCATTAGTTGCCATGCTTGAAAAGGATGTGGACAGATTCAATGTGGTGAGGTGCAATCAGTCCTGAAATTAATGCATAAATGGAAGAGACACTTTTTCATTATTGCCTACTTTGGGGGAAACAGTGGGTGCAGTACTGTCAGAGTTCAGACTGATAGATATTGATACAAATCATTTTTATATGATCTGCCTATTTATTAGAATTGCTTTTCTGCTCTCTATATGGAAGTCCATGATGCATTACATTCTGAACTTCCCAATGTTCAGATTGCTGTTCTCATTGCAAGAAATAATGAAATGGATTCATTACTTTATTCTTAAAATATTCTGATTTATTTTAGAATATAATCTCTTAAATGATTTCATATACCCCTTTGTTGTCTAGTTCATTTATTTTACTGTAGAAGGGAACACATTATACATATTTTGAAGACAAAAAATTTCAATAAATATTTTAAGAGTATACGAGTACACAAACAGAAACAGGGAAAAGGACCTGAGAAGATAGGAAGTCCAATGGTGTTTTCAGCATTAGTGACACTCAAGATTGCTAATGTCATGACCAACACAGAAGAATTACTATTACAAGCAACTGTTTCTTGGATAAACATCTATAAAACAGAATAATTTTTTGTTGTAGTTTTAGATTTTCTTTCAAAATTATGTTTTGCAAAACAAGGTTCTCTCATTTTGAATTCAAAAGTACAAAGTTGTATCAAATAACATTCCATTGGAACCTCAAATTTTGCATATGTGAGGGTTCTCCTTTAAGTATTTATCTTCTGAATTCAGCATATGAAACTGGGAATACCTGAGTGCTGAAAAAAACTACTGTGAGTTCTCTGGACACAAAGATATTAAAAAGAAATTAACACTACTATAGTGATACAAACTGATTAATAATCATTTATTAGTCTAAGGCTGTAGTGTTACTTGTGGGCTTCAGGCTAGTATCTCTTTAGAGAGTTATGCTTGTGGAGGAAAAGAAGAAAATATATCCTTCACTGCTAGTTTTAAAAAGAAATCAAACTATTTTGAAGGTGAATAAAGAACACTGAAAGTAGCAGCAGGAGGGCGAAACACTGGTAGGATACACAAGCACAAATGTATCATTAATGTAAACTGAGAACATCATACCTCTTTGCTGTTTTCAGCTGGGTTTGCCTTCATCTCTACAACATACTTTATTTTTGAGGGAGAGAATTGTACATAATTTTCTTCCAATTTCTTCCTATGACTTATTACAAAAGTACAATGTTTGGGTTATTACTCCTTATCTCTCATGCTTCTCTAATCAATGCTTCTTCTGTCATGTTGTATTAGATCTGTAGTGACTTCACTTCTCTTTTGTTGTTTACTTAACACATGTTCTGTAAGGTAAGGTGTTCTTTTCGCACTAACTTCATGAAATAAATACCTTCTTATATATGCTTCCTCAAAATAATAATTGTAACTCTTAAAGTTTTTTTCTGCAGTATGCTTTGAACTAATTATTTTTGATGATCTGCTCTTTTCTTAGTCTATGATGATTCTGTTTGCTGCTGGAATCCTCAAGCTCTGTATGTTCAGTACAGCTTGAAGCAAACAGACAGAGCTCATATATTCACGTACTTCATGCACAACGGTGGATAGCGATACCAGCTCAGATTCCACAACCAATACAGATTTCTTGATGCAATGCAGTGCCTGGGCTAATGAGACTTGATTCTCAGTGTAGTTAGCTAAAGTACTGTACAAATTTAGTTGTATTGCTTCTAAATCCAAGACTGACTTACTCAACACTAACTTGATTATCTCTAGTTATGTTCTGCAGTGTTTATGGACTTATATTAAAGTTTATAAAGGTTTATACTAAATAATTTTTCTTGGGCAGTTAATGTTGGGCTGTGTAGCATAAGCTAGCGTCTAATTTGTATGGGTAACAGTCATGGGGCAGGTACTTTTCATGATACACTTTACCTCTGATTGATAGGCTCCTACTTCATACATATATGGAAGAGATCAGCAGTAGCTGTTAAAGTTGTGCTGTTCTTCTCTACCATGCAATACACTGGGCAGCCTCAGAAGTAAAGCAGAAGAAATACAGTGTCAGAAGGATGACTAGACCAATAAAATGCAGATCCTTTCCTTCAGTCATGCGTACTCACCCTCATATTACTGACATAAGAATAAAAGTCACTTAATTGGGTGACTAGGAGCACCATTCACATTTGATGGCAATAATACATTACAGTGATGAGGGCAATTTAAGAATATTGTCTTTCTATAGAATATTTCTGCATTTTATGACTTATGCTAGGAAAGCTGGTATTTGCTTGATACAGTGTTAATGTATAAAGAAAAAACAAACCACCATATTCTAGTCTGAGAACAAGTTAAAACAATATAAGTGAAGTCAAAAAGAAAGACAATAATAACACTGATCCAGGGAACATAAGATTTCTGGTAGTCTATGTGAAAGAAACATTGGTTCTGCTCTTGAACGTTTTCCAAAGCTGCAATAGCAAGTGGTCATATTTCTCCAGCATCCAGTTTGATAGAGAACAAGGCTAATGTTCCTTGCTAGTCTAGAGTCACAATGAGATCTACTCCACATGACATTACTTTTGTCATCAAGATCAGCACTGAGCAACTTCCTGAGCTAAAAATTATTTTGGCTTGTTTTAAAACAAACTGCTCATTAACAGCTTTCTTCAGAGGGAAATCTTGGATGAAAACATTGAACCTGTTCAGATTTTCCAGTAAGACCGCCTTCCAGGCTTCAAGAGCTTGCAGACCTGTTTAGATGAATACTACTTCTCTCAACTGAGGTCTTCCTCTCTAAGGAAGCTGTGTAACATCCATCCAGGGTTGAAGGAGGAAGCATTCATCAGAACTTGAGACATGTAGAATTAAATAAGGAATGATGAATACATCTAGGAGGGTTCAAAAATCATGGGCATGCATGGGGAAATTCTGTCTTCCATCCATGTTGTATGTGCAGAAGATGTTTGTTAAAATAACATGAAAAAAATGTTTGAAGACATGGATGTGAAAACAGAGTTATTGAAGCTGGTAACCTAAGGTATTTTTTTCTCTTCTACACCTTTCACAACTTTATCTTGTTGACTACTCTACTTCCTTTGAAAACTCCTCTCCCTGCTTGTCCCTAAAATTTTGGTAGGACTTCTCTCATTGCCCTTTCCGTATGCCCATCTGCCTCACTTTGTCTCCTTCAACAGATACTTATTCCAGTGCACTCCATTCCGTAAAGTGTCATACAATCATAAAGCAGTTTAGGTTGAATGGAACCTCTGGAAGTCATGTAGTCCAACCCCTTGCTCAAAGAGGTTCAATAAGAGTAGGTTTCTAAAGACTGTATCCAGATGAGTTTTGAATTAATATCTCCAACATTATCTCCAAGGGTATCTCCAAGGAATGGGGGCAACCTGTTCCTGTAACTGACCAAATTTGTGATAAAGAAAAAAATCTTTAAATGTATTTGAACCTTCCCATGATACAATTGTATCTGTTTTCTATTGTCCTATCACTATGCACCCTAAAGAAATTTTTGGCTCCATCTTTTCCATACTCTCCAACTAGGAAAAGAGTATCCTGATCAATCTCTGATAAGGCTTCTGCTCTTAAGACTGAATATGCCAGTTCTCTCAGCCTATCCCCTTCTGTCATGTACACCTGATTATCTTGATGGCCTTACACTAGACTTTGTCTGGTACATCAATGTTTTTCTTTTGCTGCAGAGCTCAGTACTGGACAAAGTACTCTGGATTTGGTTCCACAAGTGCTGAAAGAGGCAGGAGGAGGGGTGGAAATACTAATTCTCTTTATTGTCTGGCAGCACTCTTGTTAATTGATCCCGGGTTGTTCTTGGTCTTCTTTGCTGCAAGGGCACACTTCTGATTCGTGTTAAACTTCTTGTCACCAGGACACCCAAGGCCTTTTCTGCAAAGGTGTTTTTAATCCTGTACTAGATTATTCCTGCCCAGGTGCAGGACTTAACACTTACGTTTGCTGAACTTCATGAAGTTCCTGTCAGCCCATTTCTCCAGGCTGTCAAGGTCCTCCTGAACAGCAGTCCTATTCTCCAGCAGAGCGATTAGTACAGAATCTGTACTGTGAGGCATAAATGCAGAAAAAGGAATTTTCTATAGTCCACACTTAATAGATTCTCTGTTCATTTTACAGAGGTCTGGTACTTCTGGTTATTTCTGTCACCCTCTCCACCTTAAAAGGGGATCAGTAAACAGAGATACTTATGTCTCTTCTGACTTGAGAAGTATACTTTAAACAAAGGATTTGTTGGTGTAGCACAGCTGCATGGTCTTGGCTCAGTTTTACTGAAAAAAAGTTGTTCGTGTAGCATAAGAAAATAGACAAGCTAAAACTATATAAGACAAAAAGGTAAAAAAAAAGACAATACTGTGATTGTTGAGACAGTGGTCATTAGCAGCTCAAGGACTCAAGAAAAGAAAGAGTTACCTAAAAGAGTAAAAAAATTAAAAAGCTCCTCAATGAACAGGATGATGCTGATTAATGTATTCCTAGCAGCAATGGAGGTTGACCTTTACCCACCTGGCAGATGACTGCCTGGTCACAGAGATTGGTTGGTTGTCCCATTGGGTTTTGTGAGTAAATTAATGCTTGGTCTAGAACATATTAGTTCCAGACACTTGGTCTTTGAGCATTAGCCAATAGACAATTGTACTGTGCTTTAAATTGTGCTTATCTTGCTTTCAGAGTCACTGTCTGGCGAAGAATATCCAAGGAAAAGAGACCCAGAGAGGGAGGATTACAGAACCAGCATTACAAGAAGATTGTTGCAGACCATGTAAATGTTCGGTCTGAAGGTCTTGATGTGCTTTACAAAGATAGCAAAGATGAGAACATATGCTGCATGATTGCCTCTTCCTACACCAGGGAGTTTGCCTAAGTAGTTTCCATCTCCTTCCCAGCTTGGTTTCTTTTTCTCTAGCAAGAGTGTATGACAATCGGGAGCAGCAGCTTGCTTGCTGCATGTCAAGGACAGAATGCAGGTCTTACCTTCCCAGCAAATGAGAAAGCAGATAAGAGATAAATCCACCTCCCGCAGCATTAAATGTTTTCATTTTTGACTGGATGAAAAAAAACCCAAACAAAAAAACAATGGAAAAGTCTACTGTTCACTATCTTTGATTTTGAACAAACCATTCTTCATAATAGAATCATAGAATCATAGAATCATAGGGTTGGAAGGGATCTCTGGAGATCATCTAGTCCAACCCTCCTGCCAGAGCAGGGTCACCTAGAGCAGGTGGCACAGGAACGCCTCCAGGCGGGTTTTGAATGTCTCCAGAGTTGGAGACTCCACCACCTCTCTGGGAAGTGTGTTCCAGTGCTCTGCCATCCTCATGATTAGGTGGAACTTCCTATGCTCAAGTTTGTGCCCATTACCTCTTGTCCTGTCCCTGGGCACCACTGAAAAGAGCCTGGCCCCATCCTCCTGACACCCACCCTTTAAGTATTTATAAGCATTGATAAGATCCTCCCTCAGCCGTCTTTTTTCCAGACTGAAGAGACCCAAATCCCTCAGTCTTTCTTCATAAGAGAGGTGTTCGAGTCCCCTGATCATCTTGGTAGCTCTCTGATGCACCCTCTCCAGCAGTTCCCTGTCCTTCTTGAACCGGGGAGCCCAGACCTGGACACAGTACTCCAGGTGCGGCCTCGCCAAGGCAGAATAGAGGAGGAGGATGACCTCCCTTGACCTGCTGGTCACATTCTTCTTGATGCACCCCAGAATGCCATTGGCCTTTTTGGCCACAAGGGCACATCGCTGGCTCATAGTCATCCTGTTGTCCACCAGGACTCCCAGGTTCCTTTCAGCTGAGCTGCTCTCCAGCAGGTCAGCCCCCAACCTGTACTGGTGCATGGGGTTGTTCCTCCCCAGGTGCAGCACCCTACACTTGCCCTTATTGAATTTCATAAGGTTCCTCTTTGCCCAACTCTCCAGCCTGTCCAGGTCTCTCTGTATGGCGGCACAGCCTTCCGGTGTGTCAGCCACCCCCCCCAGCTTTGTGTCATCAGCGAACTTGCTGAGGGTGCACTCTATCCCCTCGTCCAGGTCATTGATGAATATATTGAATCCTCAGTCTTCTGCTGTAATTAGGAGCAATTTTGTGATCTTCCTTATTCCTCTTCTTTGAGGACACAACAGCAAGGAGAGAGTAGTCTTCTCATCTCTAGAAGTTTCCTCTACAAGCCAAAAGATTACCTTAACTGTTCCCCTTCTTGTCCGCTTCCTTTTGCACTTAGTACTTGGAAGAGTATGGAACTGATTTTAAGCACTGTAAGGAAATATTTGAGCCACATTATTCATATAAATTATTTTATCTCTTGATTTATGTAATTTGTGTGCCTGAAGTGGGTGATTTGTTTCATTGAGATCACTATAAGAAAAAACCCCAAACAACATTAAAATTAAGCATTAATAATTCATACATTTTTTAGACATTTGTTTCAGTTAAATAAAATAGAAATGTAGCCACATAAAAATCCATACAGTTTTAAGCTGATTAGATCAATAAAGTATGATCTCACGAAGGATTTTATTATTATTCTTCCTTTCTATGCTAACTGCCTTCAGAAAAACAGTTTCTGTACATATTTTGTTTTGGAATACTGCAAAACTGTTAAGTGTATTTTTTATAATATCATTCAAAATATTCTATTAGTTCAAATGAACTTTGTTAAGATTTAGTATTACAGATAATTATAAAAATGATAACAAATAAAAATAAACCTAAACATTCTTTCCGGATGGTTTAACTTGGATAAAATATTGGCATCAACCTTCATGATGGAATAAAATATTTCAACTTCTTTTTTTAAATCTGCTGATTTCATTAAAAAGTGTTTCTAGAACTTACAGCTGCAGAGGTGAATCTGGAGATGCTCATGTCATGATACCCATCTGAGTCTATGAAGACCTTGAAAAAGTAGTCGCGAGGAAACCAGTACTTAAAGGAAGTGTTTTATATGTGCTAATTTTTTCAGTGATGATGAAACATGGCAAGTGTCTTTTAATGGGTGTTGGCAGAAAAGTAAGACAAAGGCTTGAAACAGAACAAGTCTGAAAGTATAAAAAGAAAGGGGAACTTAAAAAAAACCACATGTACTTACAATCTGAACATCACCATCTGTTGCCAGCAGCATCTTATTTTTCCATGCCACTAGGAAGAATTAATCTTTAGGCCCAACTTGGGAGAACTTCAATAGAAAGCTAACAAGACACACCCGTCTATGTCATCTTAATCAATCTCTCACACCAGTGCCGCTAAATAAGCTATATGAGCCAGAATGAAAAATTAAAGTATGTGTTCATTAAATTTAACTTCATTATGAAGTTTGCAAAATCTGGAGCAAGGCTAGCTACTGAGAAGGAACTAGTATATAGTTAAATCCAACATATGTTCTCTTCTGATTAAAGGAAAATATAATCAGACAATTTGAATATGTAGTACCATATCCACACAATAATGTAGATTTTTACAACTGAAAAATAGAAACTGTGCTTATTGAAAATTGTCTTGCAATGTTATTACATATATTACTGTTCTGATACTAAAAATACCCTAAAAATTCAATATGCATAAGTCCCATATTCTTACAACTGTATCAAGAGTGAGGAAGGTAAAGAATGAACTGGGAAAGCTACATCCTGGTTTAAAAAAAAAATGACATCTGACTTTGAATTAAAACTGTCCTAGAATTGTAACCACTGTAGAATTGAAGTCACAACCAATTTTCACATAGTTAATAAAAGCTGCTCACAAATTGAAGTTGGGGATACAAAAAAAAAAAAAAAAAAGAAAAGATTTTTGATGCAGCTTTAGTTGGAAGGCAGATTTATTTATTAATGTTATCTCTTGTAGCTTCCTTTCCCTCTCATGAGGGGTGGAGGGTGCAATTTCAGTGATTCTGCTGTAATTCTTCTATAACTCTTCCACAGGTGCTTTAATGTCAATCAATCCTGTCTCTCTGTAGAAACTGACTGCCCCCCTAGCACCGCATTCAATTCATATTGAATTCTATTGCTGTATTAAAGGGACAGTTGGCTGGCAAGAGGAGGACAGGGTTGATTGCCTAGGCTTCTGTGCAAGAATTACAGTAGAATTACAACACAGATGCAGGAACTGTAGCCTGCTGCTCCATGGAGGAGTTTGAATGGAAATGGTGCTGGGAGAGAGGAAGTGCACCTATCAGAGACATTGCTCATTGTAGGAAAGTCTCCCTTAAATTAATCCTTATCAAAAACAATGTGGGAAAAAATGATGAAACCTAAATCTCATTTTGAAGTACAGTGGTTTTGAAAAAGAATAAAAAATAATTAAAAGATACGGTCCTTTTAAAACTACTGTTTGAAAAACTGTTTTTCTAAGGATTGTAGAAATGTTATACTGATCTGACAGTAGTACTACTCTATAGCTTTGATGATCTAAATATCAGGGATATATTAAAAGCTAAATAGCAGGTTTTGTGAGTAGAAACAGTTAAAGTGTATTCATTAGAACATAGTTTGTCATTTCCATCCTGATTCTTCATTCCAATGACAGTTTAAAAACCACACGTATATAGTTTCCTTAAAGTGGTATTGCTGAATTTAAGTACAGAATAAGTAGATATTTTAGGGAAATTTCAGATATGTTATTAACATCCACAGACAAAAATCGCTTACTTTAAAACCAGACAAATCTTGATTTTTTTTCCAAATGTCTTCTGGAAGTGATTTAACAGAATTTTAATGCTTCTGAGTTAATAAATTTGTATTATCGTAGTTATATTTTAAGATAGTAGGATCATTACTGCATATGGGGGCATAGTATAATAATTCAAAAACCTCACTGACTATCGTCTCTTTAATTTGCTGTGTTATGAAATTCACAAAGATATTGCCTATGCTATGAGAGATACATTTAGTAAAAGATTTATATTATCCATCTATATCAGTATCTTCAAAGTATTTTTGCAGTATGTCTTAGCTTTCAGCTGCTTCTATTTCATTTTGTGATACAGTAGTGATCATATATGATATTATATAAAATATGTTAACTCAGTAGCTTCTTCCATCTAAAGCTTACAATGTAGAATACTTGTTTCTACGACTTGCAGCTTATTACTGTTGTTACTATTTTACCTCTTGGTCCCAATTCTGTTATTGTTGTAACTATTTAATTTTTTTTCCTCTTTGTCAGTTTCAGACAGTTTTGCTCCCTGAAATAAATAAGGTGTACTATACATTCAGATCAATAGGTAATAAAATTTAGCAGGATTTATTCTTGTTACAAAATACCTGCCCCAGAACAGGCTATATATACATTTTTTTACAGAAAGAGTAGTACAGGCTTTGATTAAGTGTTCCCCAAACTAATAGTACAGTTAGCAGTTCTCTAGTAACTTGACTTATACTTTTTGGTGTGGGTATGGGTAATGTTACTCAAACCAGACTTTGGAATATCTAGAAACCTTTGATCTCCCTGATCATTGCTACTATATGCACAGCTGTGTGATTGCCACACAGTTATGACTGCATAGATTAATGTTCTTCTTCTGGCAAGGAAAAATTCCCGAGATCCTGAAATGAGTGTGTTTTTGACACAAAGACATAGAGGGTCCAGCAGTTCTTTGTTCTGGTGCTTATTTACCCTCATTGCTAAATTATTAACTCCTCCACTCTGGAAAGTCCATTGGAATTACTTCATCCTATACATGTCGCTTTTGTTTTGTTGTTTGAACAAGATAGTTCACCAGGCGACACTACATAACACGCTGTTTGCCTAATCTGCGCTTAGCATTATACTTCTTCACTCCGCAGAATGACTTGACAGAAATAGTGCCAATCCAAATGGTGAGCTAAATAATTTCAATGCTTAAATTTCAGGCACACTTCAGGCACATTAGAAGGTTCAAGTAATCTCTTTTGATGAGGTAGGTCTGCAGCATGTGGCTCCAGACTGGGAGAATCACAGATGTGGCTTTCCAAATGATGGGAGTTCTGTTCGTGTTTCCTCCTCTTTCTTTACTCCTTCACTTGCCTTACCACCACAGACCTCAGTTTCATGCCACTTCATTGCTACCTCTGTTGACCTGGTATAGCTGTGGACTTGAAAAGGGATAGTACACCACCTGCTGAGAAGGGCCCAACCACAGAAAGAAGGTTCTATTTTTAACCCAATGACTTTTCCCATCCAGTTCATCATGTTTACATGATGATGTTTACAGAAGGACCTGGACTGACAGAATGCAGAGAGTGTAGTAAGGCAACTTAAACTAACATTTCTTTTTAATATTGCTATCGCTTTCTATTAACCTATTGCCATCACGTTGAGCTGAGGCAGGAAAAAGTTGTCATGGTCTTTTTGGGAAACACAAGGTCCCAGAACCACATCAGGGAACTAGGAAACAGGGTTTTTTCCTGGGAATTGACACCTTTACCATGACTGGCTTCTACCTTATCCAATAATTCTCTTAATAGAATCATCACAAATCATATGATACTATATTAACTTTCTTGATGAAAGCCTAATAATAAGAGTCTGGTATGTATCTCAGATGAAATGCTGGTAGAAACATATCCATTGTTTCTTATTTATTAAGTTTCATATTTGTTCAGTTCTAGCTATTAGTATGTGGTTTCTTCAAACTGGTTAGTGTCTCATAAAGTATCTGGAAGCTTCTTACATAAATATTAAGCAACAGGGATATCAGCGTGGCACCAAGAATTACTCTCTCACACAAAAATTTCATGGAAGAGGAACGATTACTATCAATCCGCTTAAGATTTCTCCAGAAGAGAACAAAGCCAGAGAAAAGCACTTATCTTTATCAAATCTTATAACCAAACGTAGGAACTGCTTTGACAATGAAATTAAGTTTGTTCTATAAATATTGACTGGTATTACTGATGGTTTATTATTTGCTTCTTTATTGACTGACTCCTGGACTGGGGTTTGCTTGTTTTGTTTTGTTTTTATTTTTCTCCAAGACTGTTGTCAGACTACATTTACGGTTTTGTGGAAGAGTGGAGGACTCAGGCTACTAAAGTTAATTTCCTTGGCCTGGTTTTTCATAAGGCTAGGTACAAATTATATGCAGTCTTGCATTAAAAAAAAAAAAAGGAAAAAGATAAAAAGAAAAAAAGTGTTACCTAGGTAATCAAAATCCTTTAGTATTAGTCAACAGTTATTTTATTTTTGCGGTATAAAGACTGTCCCTGTTTCTTTTCAGAATTTCGAACAGACATACTTGTTGAATGGATTTCATCATCTCTGTCTACTAATACACCTATACGATTTGGAAGATTTTGTTCTTTGCTAGAGTTTTTGTTTGATTTTTCCCCCTCAGAAGCTAGACCTTATTTTTCTTAGTACTGGGACCCAAGATTTTAGTGTACTATCTTCAGTTTCTGGTATCAGTTCTGTGCTTTTAATAATGTCCTAGTTTTATTGATTGCTTAATATTTTCCCATTTGATTTCAAATTTCTACCTTCACTTTAATTCACCAAATTTTTCCTGTTTCTTGAGAGAGGGTGTTTTCTTATCTGCGAGTTTTGCTTGAACTCGATGGCAGTTCTTTTCTCTCAAAAATATCACAAAGCACAGGTGTAAGAAATTCTTGCTTTCTCGCTTGGTTTCTCAGGGGAAGTTACGTTAGTTATTATTCTGTTACTTGAACTCTTAAACATATAAGGAAGGTCATTCAGAAGTCTAATGAGAAAGCATATGACATTATGCTTTCAGTATGCATTTTCACCTTTACTGGAAGGATTTATTTGTATGCAAGTTACATTCCCTTGTCAGTTAACCAGAGGTAAAACTGTGTAAGCTCTCTAATGTGGATGCCACAATACCGTATGAAAATAAAATATATTTGTACTGATTAGGCTTTATCTGTTCAGAAAAAGTTTCATAGTGTAGCTTTCTTCCATTTTGACTGTACAAGTACAGTTAAAAAAAAAAAGTGATCAATTTGCTTTGCTTTAATCTGAGTCATATCTGAACTGTAGAATTAGGTGGGAAGGTGTTTTATGTTGTCACTTTTATGCATTGAACTCTGATCTTTTTCACTGCATACAGTTGGGTCCGTATCAGCTTTTAGCATGTATAGTCTTAGATTTAACAAAATTCTGTAACACACTACTAAAGCAAATCATTTATAGCATATTATGACATTCGATTGTTTCTTTACTATCTGAAAATAAAAACCTATCAGTGAGATAGTACAAAAAAGACATAACAGAGTGAGTATATTAATAGTGCAATGTTGCAGGATTTTCCACAAAAGAATGTGAATATGCTATACAAGCATATGGCAGAATTTGTGTGACTGTTTTAATAATGACCTATTACATGCCTCACTGTTACCTCCACAAAACCCGTGTGTGCATGAGACTAGTCTGGACAATGTTAGTAATGGCTTCGGCTAACGTGAGATGCAGACTGGGATATAGACAGGACTTGTCTGGTTTACACTCATTCTAAAGAAAAATAAAGAAAGCATAGCAGTTTGGAGGAAGTAATTGAGGTTGAAAATAACTCCTCTGAGATTTATTTGATGTTCCTTACTTACAATTCCAAGTTAGTGTAGTTTTGGAAATTCAACTGTTACTGATTGATCATTTCACAACAATTATCAGGGTGCTTTCTTTTCTCCTACCTACTTAGGAAGTTATAACCTTTTCTGCCAGATATGGGTATTATAGCTATCCACACCCTTATCATCTCTTAATCGGACTACTGAGAGGACTCTATAAAAATATTCCTATTGAGTCTATACAGAGACTGAAGCTGGAGTTGGGTGTGCTGGTCTTGTGACATCTGTAACAGGTTAAAATGTTGTGTGTCTATCGCACTCATCACTCATTTGTCGGTTTTCTTTCCCCCCCTTCAGAAGTTACCACTTCATCAGCCCGCCTTTATGTGACATTCTAATCAAGTTCTACCAAAATGAGCAAAACCTCATTATTTTAAAATATATAAGGCTATTTGTATTGTCTAGACAGTATCTTTTTGGAGAGCCGTGATACATGCACATCTGCCAGCAAAGCAGAGAAGGTTGAATTAGGAAGCAGTGAACTCCACTGTGTGACCTGGGAAAGATACCCTCCTTGCAGAGCTCCACTGCAGCCACAGCAGTTTGCCTCACCAAGCTGATGTGGTCTATAGCAGCCTTCAGTACTTTGGATTCTGCACTGGCTAAGTCTTCTTTTCCACATGCTGCTTAATATGTGTCTTTTGACTTTAAAACACTACTTGAGCTATGCCTTTCGTTACCTTAAAGTTTTTCTCACTTTTTCACAAATGAAATGGGAATAAATTTATCTACCCTTTTTTGTACTTTAAGTATCTACAGGTAAAAGTGCTCTACAGCATTTTATGATGATTTGTTAATACACCACCAGAAAGCATTCTCTGATATGCAGCTTGAACTTTTCCATTCTTACTTTAATCCTATTACTGCTGTTTAAATCCCTGTTTATCACCCTGAGTGATTCTTTTCCTGTCTTGGATTTGCACTCCCAAGATATTCAGAGACTGTTATCAAGTCCCCCCATTTCAGCAAAGAGTGAGCCATGGTATATTATACATATTTAATCATTTTAATTCTGTATTCCTCTACCTGCCCTACAGTTTTGTGATAGTTTGTATTGTCAAAAACATCTTTTCTGGGTAACATCTTAGTTTCTGGGTAGAGTTTTGGTAATAAGAAACATACAAAACAGCATGCATTTCAATTCTGCTTCTTCTTGGGTGACACAATGGAAGTTAAATAGCTGATTTTATACTGGATACAAAGAGAAGGGCTTCTAGGCTATCCTATAATGTGTCTCTCTTCTTTAAAAACAACCAAAACCAACAGTGCCTTTATTATTTGTGTCTGTAATGTTAATTAAGTTCTGTTACAAATACTCGTCCAATTCACTGCTGTGATCAGTCCAATAATTGTTAGCATTTAATGGCTGTATTATCATAATATGTAGAAACCTAACTCGGCAACTCAGATCCGTTCATGCCAGGCACTAGGCAAACACAACAGGAAGACAGTCTTTTCAGCAAGGAGTCCACAGTCTAAATAAGCCCAAGCAACTAAGACAAGATGGCAAACAAGAGATTAATTAAGAACAAGAAAGGAATTGGAAGGAAACAAGGAGGCGGAGTGGTCAGCATGGTGGGTGACGGTTTCAGATATGGAGAGTCCTGGAGCTCTCGTAGGACAGTAGCTTTCTTTCTTTTATTAGGAGTATGTTTCAAGTAAATTCCTATCAAATGCTTGCCTTAAAAAAAACTTTCATGTTTCATTTTCTACATTTCTGGTCTCTCCAGATGACATTGTATTAACTCTCTGTCCTAACTGATCTGTGCTTTGTTACTCTTCTGTACCTGTTTCTTTGGTTTGTATTTGTTGCCTGTCTGCAGTATTCTCCAGTCTTTGCAGAAAACAGGATAACATATCAATAATATTTTACACATTACGGAAATTTTAGAATACGTTTTAGAAGCAAGAGATACATTACAGCATCTATACCGGAGTACCTGTGAGTAAAGATTTTTCTTCTTTTTTTTTTTTTTTTTCATTTTATGGAGGAACAAACCAAAACAGATAATTGTTGCTCACAAAGCACGTCTATCAGTAACCCCGGTTTCCAGCGGCCTTCCCTTTCAAAAAGGAAGTTACAAAGCGCTACATCCAGTCACT